>NW_015150628.1:677788-679835 GCF_000732505.1 Cyprinodon variegatus | reverse complement strand
CTATTGCAAAGAACTTCTCATCCCTAGAAAGAGTCTGCAGAGGCTTCAGTACATTCAAAACTCTACAGCTAGGATCCTGATGAGAAACATGAGCACATTGAAACCCGCTCCCTTCGCTTAACTCTTTCAAACCTCCTCCACATTCCCAGAACCAGACTCAGGACAATGGGAGATAGGGCATTTTGTGCTGCTGCCCCACATCTGTGGAATGCCCTCCCTGTCACCTTGAGGACACCTCTTGTTTTAAAAAAAGACCTTAAAACATTTCTTTTTAGCAAAGCTTTTGGTCCCCTTTAGAGGTTTTTCACGCTTTTTTTTTCTTTTTACCTGTAGCACTTTGAGACATTTTGATGGAAAGTGCAGTATAAATTAAATGTATTATTATTTCATTATTAAGTCTACCATTTTAAAATAACCTCAATAATTTCTGAAAGTGAATTCTTACACGTACTGTCAGGCGATGGGTTGTTTTCCAACCTTGATTTAGCAAGTAGCCAATGTAAAATACCTAGGCAATGTTATAATAGGAGCCATATAAAATATGCAGATATGCAAATATAAAAATATATATATATATTATATTTGCATCTATTTTGTAATCGGTTAAAATGCCTCTCCAGACATATCTCCTGGGATGATGTTAAACCCCAGTCTGCCCTATTCCATGTGATTTAATTGAGTTGACTCTGCAGAGTGCTTGACATGTAGTGTGGCAAACTGGCACTATATACAGTAGATAAATTGAAAAAGAAGAAGCAAAATATGGTCATAGTAAAAAAGGAGCAAAAACAATCATAATTTCATGCCTTTAAGATTCTCATATGAAAATAGACAAACATTCTTATTTCACAATTTCATATATTAAAACAGACATTAAGGAGTAACAGTTGTAAATTGGCATTAATAATATGTCAAGCAATGTTGTCAATAACTTAAGAGGTTATTAAAGTTGGAAATATTCACAAATTTACATCAATGGTTTTTTTACCATCTCAATAGCAAAATATGAGACCTTTCTTGTTTTCAGTCAAAGGAATTTATATAAAATTTTATATTCTAAGAGAACAGCTGGGGTTTTACAATATTAGACGTTTTATTTTACAAGTTCAATATAGAAGGGGCCAAAGAAATACCTATGAAATAACATAGTTTAGGTGTTTTCACAAGATCATAATTGCAAATAACACCAGATATTTAGACATGCAAAACAACAATGCACACCTTTTCTGGACAGATGTTTAACAACACATAAGACAGGGATGTCGTGGAGAGTTTGGACACTTTGGACACAAATTTCCTCAGATTGAGCACCTATTTAAACCACCCAGCAAAAGAGATTTAGAAAATGTCTGAGAACATCAATCTAAACTACGGTAAAGACAAATAAATAAGAAACATAGCACACAGTAAGCTCACATGTATATATGTAGCATTGATTCTGCAGCAGAAATTTTATTGGCACACAGCTACTTACAAAAGTATTCATGCATCCAAACTTTTCCATCTTCGTTCAAAGTAAAACAATTGATGAGTTTGGTGGTTTATGGTGACAGATCAACACAAAGCAGTACACAGTTCTGAAATTGATGGAAACACATAGAAATCATATTTATTCCCACTAAATCTGTTGTATGAGAGCCTTTTCTTAAGTTTTAAGCTGACTTAGGTTATGAAACAATTAATTAAATTACATATATATATTTATAGATATATATCTATATATAGATTGTGCTTGAAAGTGTACAAACTCACACTAGTAATGGAGATAGGGCAAAACTGTAAATCTAATAATAAATAAAAATTTGCTAGTTAAAAATTTCATGAAACTAAAATCTTAATTTTGAATTCTTGTTTGAAATATGAAAACAAAACAAACTGAGACAAATTAAAGTACCCTGCTTATGAACAGTGAACCAACATACCTGTCAACAGCTGCAGAAGTCATGAACATTACAGTACATAGTGTTGCTCAACAAAATTTTAGTTCAGGAGCTCCACCAAGGCTTGAGTTTTTTATTGTATTTATTCAAATAAATAAAAAAGTTCA
>NW_015150628.1:675633-677251 GCF_000732505.1 Cyprinodon variegatus | reverse complement strand
CTTTCAAGCACAACTGAAAAAAAAAAAAAATAATAAATTTTTTTTAAAAAATTATTATTAATTCAATTCAGTTTATTTCCATAGTGCCAATTCACAGAACATGTCATCTCAAGGCACTTTACAGAGAGAATTCAACCAGATCATACAGTCAGATTCGTTCAAAGTTTTCTATCTAAAGAAAACCAGCTGATTGCATCACCTCATTGATTCAAAAGCAATCCCTCACACTATGCGCTACTTTGTGTTCATCTGTCAGAATTCACATGAATTACACAGAAGTTTGTGATTGTGACATACTTTTGCAAGGCACTTCACTCCGTTTCTGTTTTCTAACCATATCTGTTATTCCAGTGTTTGCAATGAGTTAAATATAATGAAATATGGTTAACAGAGACCATCATTGGGTTATTTGAGCGGATGATCGACATCACGCTGAGTATTCTGCACGCTTTGCAGATTCATTATGATTGTCTCAAAGATTAATACCTGACTTTTAGCAAAAACATTTTAAACATTTTTATTAACTTTTTCACTGAATAGACTTTGTATTTCACTGTGCCAGTGGTATTGTAACATCTACCGAAAACATCCCATACAGTCTAGGTTGTCAACATTTAAGTGCAGTGTCTCTCTTTGATGATATCTAAGCATGCATCCACAGAAATTGCACTATTTTCCACAGTTCTACAGAGATACCTCTTCAGTCCCACACAGTCACTGTGCTTGTGCACTTTATTTGTCTTTGGGTGCGATTTGTTACTTTAGATTATCACATTTTTAGAGAGGGAGGCATTCTCCTGAGCAGGTTCATCCTTTGTTTATATTCCCCTTTTCCTCTTAATCTGTGCTGAAGTCCATCAAGAGACAGTTACAGGTTCAGGAGACAGTCATTAGTAGTGTTACCATGGAGATCTCACTGGCAAACCAGGTTACAGAATAATAAATATATAAAACAAAGGAGTCAACTGGCTTCACTTTGGGGAAATTCCCAACCTGCAACAAGTCATCCATGTATCCCTGGGGATGAAATAAAGGAATAAATGTTAAACAGTTGCAATATTTCTGCACTTAGGTACTGTAGATAGTTAAGACTTACAAAGGTTTGTTAAACTGGGTTGAAATTAATGCAAGGACCAAAAATTTAAATGTAGAAAGTAAAGAAAACAAAATTATACGAGTAAGAACTAAGATTGATCATTTTAGAAATGGTTACACATTTTAAGTGTCCGTTCTGACATTTATCAGCATGATTCAAAATGTATTTCTGAAATTTGAAAAACGTGTAATCTAAAAAATAATTTCAGTAATTATTCATGTACTGTAAATATAACTAAATAAAAATAAAATGATCTGCATCTCGCTCATATTAAACAAATAAAAAAAAAATAAATCTCATGCCCGGTTAACTGAGTTGTAGAATCCTCTCCCTATAAATTAATTTAATTCTCTTTGAAAAAGTGCCGATCATTTTTTCATAAGATCCTAATCAAAAGGACGTACAATGTTTGTCTTAAAAACCAAAGGTATGTAACGGAAGATATATGAATGATTGATATATATATATACATATATATATGTGTGTGTGTATATATATATATAAATATTATATATATATATA
>NW_015150628.1:659275-675456 GCF_000732505.1 Cyprinodon variegatus | reverse complement strand
TCATTTTCAAAAGTATGGATACAGTGCTACCACCAGTGGCACCTAAGCAGTCATTCATCTGAAGTGCAGAATAAAGGGCAATGCACTTTCAGTACACTGTGTGATTGAATAATTCTCTGCACTTTTCGGTTTCAGACTTTTTTCTGTAACAGGTGCAGCTGCTGAGAATTATTTTTGTTTTTTAACTGGTTTGGCTAGTGTCATTGTTATGTGTGTAAAGCATAGCCAAGGAAGGTACACTTAATTTTAGCTTGCTTAGAATTGTGCACAGCATACAACCTCAAAATATTGTTTATTGTATTTATTTATCTATTTATTGTATTTCTTTTATTAATGAAAACATTTCTGTTGAATTTTGGAGTCTTTGTTTTTATCCTTGTGGTATCGAAAATGACATCGAGTATCGAATATTTTACTTGGTATCGGTATCGAGTTGAAAAGTTTAGTATTGTGACAACCCTAATATATATATCTATATAGCCTATATATATATATATATTTTTTTTTTTTTTTTATGCAGAAAAGTATGACAAAAATCTGACAAAATCACGAAATAAAACCTGATTGGCTGTAATGAGAGCAGAGACAGTGGACATAGTTTACTGAAGAAAACCTAATGCTGACCAGGTTCTCTAGGGAGAATGTTACTATGACGACTGAAACAGAGGTTGAATAAACTCTCCTTGTAAATCGGAAAAGTCAGAGTTTCCCTGTTTTCAGGTTTAGACAACTTATAGTTTTCAGTAAACCCGCTTTGTGAAACAGACCCCTTTAGTCTAATGTCTGATTTTGGTTTGTTTATTAGTCTTGTTGTTACTCAGGTTGCCACCATGCAGCTGCATGCAATCGGAGCTTCTCAGTTGTAGCTTTGAAAACTGTGTTACCCAAAAAGAAGAAATTAGTTTTACTCCTTGACATTTCTATGCCATGCCAGTCCGGAGACAAAAAGCAGAATAGGCCTTTTTCACAAAAAGTTCCATCAGCCAGCTGAACAGCAGTGCGCAGGGGATTAGGAGTAGGGTTTGCTTGATATAGTCTTAAACAATCTTCTTGCTTCTAGTTAAAAAAACATTAAACCATGATCTCTGTAACCATGGAAACCTTAATACCAGTGACCATGTCTGGTTATGATATACATCCATTTATTACTTTGAGCTCACCTGACATCATTTCAGTCCTACATGAGCATCGCTCTCATTGCTGCCTTGCTGATCTTTTTGCGATTCTTTCTTAATCTTCTTCTTTTTGGAGAATTTCGACGAATGGGCAGTTGGAGGTCTTTCGTGGGTGATGGCTTTTGCGTGGTTGGGGATGTTGTCTCTGTAGAGTGGAAATAAAGAAAGAGACCATCAAATTAACTTACTGATTCATTTTACTCTTCTAAATTTAGAGACTTCATATTAGTTTCTTACCTGGTTTTGGTGTTGTTGTATGCAGATGATGATGTTTTCTATGTTGGAAATGTTGACTATCGACCTCCTTGTCTTTAACCTTTTCTTCTTCCTCCCGTTTTATCTGCTGTTGCCGCAGTAATTCCTTCTCTTCATCCAACCTCTTGTGAAGAAGGAGAAGCTCTTTTCTCTCTGCCTCTAATTTTTCCTCCTGGACTTGTAACATCCTCTCCATGTCAGGAGTCTCATTTTCTCTCCTTCCTGCCAGCTCTCGAGGGTCTGGGTTGGGTTCTTTGGTTGGTCTGAACCTGTTCCTTACTCTTTCATTGAGGGATTCCTCACTATTATTGAACATGGCTTTGTGAGTTTGTGTGTCTTTGTGTCCCATTTTAGGATTCCTTTCTGTACTGTTGAACCCATCTTCTCCCAACTTTGCTTCCATGCCTACAATACCCACAAAGGGTTCAGATTTGTCTTTAGAAACCTCAACATTCTTCCTTTCCCCATTTTCCTGGGCCTCAGTATGATGTTCAGTCCCAAGAAGCTTGGTGAAATTGTAAGCCCAGTGTGAAGAAATCAACACTGCCTCCTCAGATCGAGATGTGTCTTCTTCAGTCAGACTGTACCCTTCAGGCTGAGGAAAGGTGTCTCCTCTGGGGTCCCAGTGCTGCGAGAGATCCTCCAGATGAGCCCTCTGGTTTTGTTTCAGCTCATCCAAATGGTGGAGCTCCTCTTTTGAGTGCACCTTGACCTGAAGAGCAAAATTAAAGATTTTTGCAGCAGTTGCCTCAAGTTCAAACTATACATTTTTTAAGCAGATGGTACAGTAAGCAGTAAATGTTTTTATTCTTTGAACTAATTGTAATTTGTTTCATATTTATAGTTATGATAACAACTGACACTTTGACACCTTGAACAATATTGGAGAATCAGATGCAGGGCGATACTCTCCAATATTAGTTTCTATGGTAACATCAGTCCAATATCCGTTATTATTTTTGGACATCAGGACATCCCCATTTCTTACAAAGTAAATCTGCATCCCTCGCATCATATATAAATCCACTAGGACTGACTGCTAACCCTGTTATAAATTAAACATCCAACCCCATTTTTCTAGTTAGAGAATGCACCATACAACAGAGTACAAAGTACCAATTGTTCCTGTGTGTAAAGAAAAAAACAGCTATTCATGCATCAGGCTTAAGAAAATTCTCAAAAAACCTTTCAGAATCTTCTAGATGAAACATTATGTATTAAAAGGCATGTTGGCTGTTAATTCAGAGAGTTTGATGTCAGCAGATTAGGGATACTGAACTTATCCAATCCTACTTTGAAGGCTGCTAGATTGAGAAATGTTCACAACCTATATGAAATTATAGATCTCAATTAAGGCTCTCACAACTCTTAAAACATTACCCATAAGGCTAAGATTAATACTAAAGGCATATCAAAGATAATATAAGGTGATCATTAAAGATTACAATATATACTTGAAATATTTTGCATTTGTTTTAGAATAATAGCTAAATCATGTTTAATGGCAGAGCAGTTTCTCTGCTAGACAGTCCATTGCTTGAAATAACAAGTGATTGAAAGGAAGAAAGTCCATCATAGTAACAATAAATGAAAATGTATGAGTTTTTTTTATCTTAATCATCCTACAGCAAATCAAAGCTTAATATCTTCTTTATTAACTTATATACAAGTTTTTTGTGTACATCATATAGTAATCAAAACTGGTTAAGTGGCAAAGTGGAGCTTTAGAACATTCAATAACCCTAACCTGCAAAGGAACGGCCACAGGAAGGCAACAAAAGGCCTTTTTTACATTACAGTGCCACTAAATGGCATCTAAGACAGGTCCTTCTTTAAGCAACCTCTGTTGATGAGTCTTTCACAATGAAAAAGTCAAAGTAGAACTGATATGTGACAGTTACACTGTTGGTTATAATGGACCACTGCTCAAGTCAACCCCCACAACACGCCTACTGCCAGCTAAACTTTGTGACAACCTTTCAAAGGGGCCTAAAGGCATTAAAGTCAAATTCCGCCCACTGTGCTGTCTTGGTCTTCACATAAATCATTTAAAGAAGAAAGGAAAAAAAACTCAGACTCAATTATTTGTTTGATGGTATTTGCTGGAATCATGTCTGATCTCTTAAGACCACCCGTCACAATCAAATAATGCTTTTGCTAACATACTCAAATGATAACAGATAGTTTAGCAGCACAGAAGAATTTATGGCTAAATAATGTAGGCTGTACACCAGTTATCAAGCTTTAATCCTTTTATCCTGAAAACAGAGACGTTGCAGATAAAATATGTACCTGTCCTTGTGCAGGTCCGGGGCTGAGCGTCTGGTTTCGATGCAAGTGGCTGTGCGGTCTGTGAGAGGATTTCTTCTTGAGCACAACGGTACGGGGAGCAGTCTGACATCTGCACTCCACATGATCCACCACTGACACTACAGCTTTAGCATAAGTGGGTCTTTTGTTGATGTACTCAATCTTCATGACCTGGAGAGGTTAAGAAGAAGATGGAAGGTACTGGGAAGTACTTAAAGTGAAACAAAAAACACATTGTACTGGTGCATTTAGGCACGGTTATATAACTGTGTTTGTTTGTTCCTTTGTTTGCTTATTTGTCGTTTGTTTAGTAAATAAATGAACTGTAGGACAGGAGGTACAGGTTTAGTCTGTAGACCAGCCTACGGGGCAATTCTGTGTTGTTGTTGCTTAATTGTTTTAGAGCTTATAAATAGAAATCTACGAAGAAATCCAACATCGCCAAAACTGGTCAATTTTATACTTTACTGACCCTAACAGGGATTGGCTGGTCAGAAGCAAAGAATCGTATTGTTTTTCCAATCAGTGAACGCATCATGCATTCCTTTTAACAGTTTTCACTGTGGAAGTTTATACTGCATGAGGAGGACTCAAATCACACTATTTTTAGTTCTTGTGAGGGCTACTTTATTACAGCGTTTATTAAATATAGTTTACAATTAAACACTTAATGAAAATTAACATTATGGATACTCTAAGCAGATTTTGATTTCATGGTTCCTTTTAATTAAACCATCAAGTTGCTTAGGACAGGAACTATTGATAAAAATATCTGAAATGGCTCTATTATCGACTGGATAATCTAAAACCCAGCTAATTTCATTTAAAATCATGAAACATTTTTTAGCTTTCAAAGAAATCCTGAGATTTATCAGTTAAAATGTTTTATTATAGTAATTTTAAGACCCTTAACTGAGATTATATAATGTGTGTTAGTGCATGCTCTTTTACCTGCAGGTATCTAGTGTGTGTGAGGACAGGAACGCAGTGGAGGCTCTTAGTGTTGCAGCAGCCAGAGCAGCGCTGAACCTCCACACACGGGGGCCACAGCAGAAAGTTGGCGTTGCTGCGGTCCAACATGGCTCTGGTGACCTCCACCACTTCTGTGCGAACTTTACACTGAGCTTGTACAGCGGGCTGAGCATCTGAGGGAACAGATACATCACAGTAAAGCTTCAGTGGCAGTGATGATGTAAGCCCCCTCATACGTTTGATAAACCACACAATACATACTTGTCTGAGATGAGAGTTTCAATTTTTCTATTGTTAACATACAAGGACATGCATTCAAAAGAACACTACACAAGTTGTATTAAAAGCTCAACAAAGGCTTTATATCACTATCTAGAAATCTAAATTTTTCCTTTATGAGAACAGCGACAAAAGACTAATTGGGGAACAAAAAAAAACATGCTGTCATCATTAATCACTTCCCACAGACACTGACTAAGAGGTCTATAGCCAACATGGTTAAAAGACTGTCCTAGTAGCAGACAAAATGCACAAAGACGTGGAAATGACAGCAAAAGATCCTGAGTAATAAAAAATACATTAAAACTGAGTCTATACAGAAACTTGTCTTATAATTGATTTTCAAACTGAAACTAAATGAAAAGAGGTTTGACTAACCGAGGCTCCGTGGGAGTCTGTGACCTCCATTGGCAGCAGAGTTACTTTCCTCCTCATCTGAGACAAAAACACACACATAATTTATCCCATTTGAACAAACAAAATACATTATGTATGTGTCACTTATGTGCCATGTAAAAGGGATGGCTTTGGTAGTAATGTATACAAAGATTTTTAAGAAATACTAAATATTCTACAGTTAAAGGTCCTCCTATTAAGAAAGGACAGCAGCAACTGGAGCATAGAGTTAATCCTGGGCTGCATTAACCTTAAGTACTGGAAAACCTCTACAAAATGTGGTTAATGTAATTTCTATATAGAGAACACAATAAGAACCAAAATTATTTTATCATTTATCAGAAATAATGGTTGCTTTGAAGTTTTTACATAAAAAAAGATGAATGGAAAGTCTGTTTACTGCATCAATTTGTGTCAAAGATCTATGAGTAATGCCGAGCATTTATGATCAAGGTCATCATGAAGTGAGAATTATTTGTCATTAAAAAAACAAGGTCATGTTTTTTTTAAGTAGCTCTGTCAAAGACTGAATGTTACTTAAAATACATAGAAAAACAGAGACAAACATTACAAACATTAATATTGGCCTTTACCTAGAATGTATTGACTAAAATAAACATTTTCAATGATTTGTTCTGCATGATATTCAGTTTAGAAACAGGGGTGTTTTCTTATTGGGAAGAAACAGAACAAATTGTCAAGCTTCTTTAATTTAAGCCTAATTTAAATCTTTGTCAGATGGAAAAAATATATATATTATATCTAAATAATAGGACTTTTTGGTATGAGTGGCTGGCAGGACATGGCTAAGGCCCACATATATATCAACCCTATGCCACCATGTCTAGGAAAAAACTTTTGACCAGTGTTGATATAAACGTTTTGGTTGGCAAAATTAAATTACACTGTGATTCCGACCAGATTGTTACTATGAACCCTGTGTAAAGGGCATTTATGGGTAAAACTTTGTCTCTTTATTTAGGACACTTATTCGGAAGTACGAAAGGAAGTAGTTTTTGAGTTGTTTCCAGGTGTATGACTCAGAGAAAGTTAGCTGATAAAGAATGCACTGAGCTTTGGGAAATAAAAAAGAAATTGTGATTTTTAATATTTTAAAATGTTAGTACTAGTCAGGCATATTCCACTTTGAACACGTGCTTTTATTTTGTAGTCTTCTCTACCCGATGTGTGCTTCTGTCCCTACTATTACTGAACCCATATGATTTAAAGGCCATGTTTAAAAAACTCAGTGCAAGTATTAACTGCAAAAATGGAAAGTGGGAGCAGCTGTATTTTTACTATGAATTAAAGAACGTTCAACACAAAGCCTACTTCTGTTTAGGGTATTATTTTTACCTATAAAAGGCAAAAGAGCTGCAACATACACTAATGCTTGCTACCCAGAGGTAGCAAAAGAAGCATTTTGGAAAAACAAAAAGGCCATCAGTTCATATGTGGGGTAAAACATAAATGGTAGAGATGTGAAAATACTTGTTTTGAAAAGCACACCAAAAAAGCGGGATCTTGAGAGTTTTAAGGCTCTGTTTAGTGATGTTTGTGTTAGTGAATTTAGATGCAAGTTGTTATATATGTGTCTGTAAAGTTTAAGAAAAAAGGCTTTGGGTCTTTACCTACGGAGTCAGAGAGCAGCAGCAGCTGGAGGTCCTCTATGGAAGCAATGGGACTGTTTCTAACCAGCTCCACCAGGGCTGCAGGCAGAGCGTCCTCCTGAAACAAACATATCAGCCCAAATAAACGACTTTGAACTCATAATGCAAACAGATAAAACAGGATAATGCATGTTGTGCATCATTCATAACATTAAAGCATTGAATCATTTCTCTTATCAGAGTAAGAGAAACTAAAACTCCATCACTTCCACAACTACGCTTGTCTTTAAGAGCATCTGACCAAATCTTCCCAGAAGATCTCATCAAAAAACCACTGAACAACTCTACTTTGTGATTCTAGAGATTTGACTGTGGGTTTAACCCCCTCCTTGGTCATTAATGGGCGAGAGACAGCCTGCAAGGGAGGGGGGAATTAACCAAAGCAGACACACAATGGTCACTAAGAGCATGGTGAATGACTATTGGCGTTGTGTCCTCTCATCTGCTAACATTTAGGGGTCAAAGGAGCAGTCAAGGAGTCAGGAAGTGGGGGAAGGAGTGATATGGAGAGGATGAGAGAAGGGAGGTGCATCTGGATAAAAAAAAAGGGGAATAATAGATGAATAAGAGACAGGCTGAAATGGACGAGGATTAGACGTGGGTCGGGGATCTCCCTAACTTCAGTTAAAATGCCCTAAAATGAGTCCACTTAGTTCGTCATTTTTTTCTAGAGAACTTAAACTAATGAAAACATTCAAAAGAAGTCATTATGTTGCAAACAGCAATTAAACATCTAATGATTGCAGCCCAGTAAATGTAACTCAGTAGTTTTACTGAGCTCGTGAAGAACATAATGAATCCCAGCAGCTAGCAGCCATCCATGCATGAACATGCACACTAACCCAGCCCACCCCATACTCCCATCGACATTCCCCCATTATTGGTTGACTTTCCAAAGAGTCAAATAAATACAGCAGGGAAATGCCCGCTGTATACCTCTCGCATCCTTTTCCACTAGCTCACCGATGCCCCTGAGGACTCGTCATGATTATTTCCTCTCTTTGCCTACGGAGCGAGCCAGCCGGCTCGGCTAATTGTGTTTGATGGTAATTATAGGGTGAGTGCCTTTTGTTCGCCGTGGTGCCTGCTGTCACGGCAATTTGTGTCTAAGCAGGAAATATTAAATAAACACCTCGGATCTGGTAAACAAACAGATGCAGAGAAGGCTGTCAGAGACTGTAAACACGCGTTAATAGTGGTAAATGTGCGACTGCGATGAAAAGGACAGCCATAATGAAGCATCTGTTCATAGGTGGATTTTATCAGATATTTTCACACCAAACTCTACAAGTAAAGTCACTTCATCCCATCTGTGCCAAACAGAACGCAGCATACTTCTTCCACTTTCTGTCAGTTTGCATCTACAAACTTATTTTAGTAGGTTTTCCTTTAATAGAGGAACAGTTTACATTCCGAATGCGGGAAAACAGAAATAAAGTGACACTTTGATTCGATTTTAAGTCAGCTCTTTGAAAAACATGTTTCCACAAGCTTTAGCCTAAATGTTTCTAAGCAAATTACACATTTTTCATTTGTCTCCTTTTTTTTTTCTTTTTTTTTATTGTACTAAGGTTTGGGCTGTTAAATTAAACATGAATAGATACCCAATGCATGTATAGAAGTCTCTTTATTTGATCAAAATCTGCAGAAGCCTAATTTCATGAAGGTGTGTGAAATTAGGGAACATCTAAAACATGCAGTATACTGACTCTTGTTTGGCTCAAATTTGATCTGAACAAAGAAACTGCAGCTAAAGCTCCATATTTAGGGTTGTTGAAGTTGAACCTCCAACTTAGTCTCAAGCCTTAGCACATTTAGAGTTAGCAAAAGCATTTTTTCTTTATACAAAAACCCATCACACATTTAAATGATCATAAAATCTGAAAAGGTTTAAGGACGTGAGTAATTTTACGATTCTTTATAGAGTAAATATAGCAAGAAAAAGCTTCTGTCATTTATATGGTAGCCTGCAAGTCTACTAATATTTATACTGTCATCTCCACTCTTTAACTTTTGTACCATTTAAAACCTCCAATTTTGTCATAAACCAGTCTTTATCACCTAAAGTAACGTCCCAGCTCCCCAAAGAGGCTGCAGACGCCCTGAGGAATCCCAGGCACAGGCAGCGGCTGCAGCCCAGGGGGGGGGGAGGAGGAGGTGGAGGGAGAACATCTAATCGTAGATAATTAGGGGGTCGAATTTGCTGGCGGCAGTGCAGCAGCAGCCACGGCACATGTGGGAGGTTTCACATGCAGGCCCAGAGAGCGTGCAAACACGTGCGCATCGCAGCATCGAGTGAACGATTGGGAGGTTAATTAATTCCACTGTCATAGTTTACCTTTTAGCCTGGAAACAGAAGATCCAGAACATTTCATCTGTGACCCAGAACATATAAGACATCATGTTCCCTGACTTTTTTCTCTTTTAACAAGTCACAGAACACGCAGTTGCGATCGTTTCCCATCTGTGAATCCTTGATGTTTAAAATTAGACCTGGGGAATTCCTGGTTGTATACCTCAAAGCTTTGTCAACGTTCTCCTATAAAGCAGTGTCAAATTTGAAATTTCCTTTCTACGTGCTGACTGCTTAACGATAGAAAATGAGAAGAAAGCTTGATGACAGGAAGCTGAAGTTACCTCTCACAGATCAAACATCTACCTCTATGTGAGGTTTCTAAAATGATGGTATACTACATTCCTGTAGAAATGTGTCTCATTTATGTTCCTTCAATAGCAGAATAAAAGAGGTGTCTTATCTCTTACAGTCTAAGACGCCTTTTCCCATAACAGGCTTGGCTGATTTGCAGCCCAATTCAATCCAGTTTAGTTAGGTCAGTGGCAAAGACTAATCATTGTGGAGAACACTCGCCTGCCTCGGTTGCCCAGATTAAATCTGCAGCGGAAGCTAAACAGATGATAAAATCAAGCCAGTTGTAGACTTTTCTTCAGAAAAATCTTTTTCTTGTTTGGTCAGGCGTCAGTTGACCTGCATCGGACCCTTGGTGAGGTTTAGATATCCTGTTTGAGCAGACTAGGTCGATCTCTCACGCTGCATTGTATTTTTACTGTTGCTTTTCTTTTAATCAGCAGATTTCATTAGGGGAGGTTAGGGCATAGATCTTGGAATCCTGAGGTTGTGAGTTCGAGCCCCACTCCCAGAGACTGCCACTCTGGGTAGATGAGAGTATTGGGATGTGTTGCGATAAGATGCGTGTCATGATGCTTGGGTCACAATACGATATTATCACTATATTGCTATATCACCATATATTGCGATTCTTCCTGCAATCAAAATTGAATGTATAGATAAAAAAGCAACCTCTGTATATGTTTATCAGATTATATTGAATGTTCAGTTATTTTGGCATCCATGTTGCTTGGGATTTGAGTCAGTCCATGTCTTCCAGTGTGTCTGCCTCAACTACAGATACAGCGCTGCGCCGCATAGCGGTACAAAGGTAGCCCATTTTCCCTGTGTTTTAGGTAAAAATGTTTTGCTTTAAAATCGATACTAGGAACTAAAAGATCAATATTATATCAGGCAGCTAAAAATCCTGATATCTATTGCCGAAGCGATTTTTTTCACCCCCTTTCTCTTTGTGTCTGTGCTATGAGCCTTTTCGCGCCACCGCTCTCCGGCGCCCGCGCACTGTGGGCGTCCTGTTCTTCCCGGGGGTGTGTTTTATGTGGAGAGTTCATTTCAGTGCTCTGTACTTGTGACAGTGTAATGACAATAAAAAAAGTTGGAAAGAGAAGATTTATTCTGATGAAGCAAGTGTTGATTGAAAGTGGAAACCAAAATTTACAGAAATCGGTTTTTCTTCTGCATCAGCAGTCTGAAATGATGGGTTATTCTGGTAACATAAAATGTGGTTGAATGCTGTTGGGACATAGGTCCAGTTTACACTACCCTTTTGAAACCATGCCGAGATCAGTCCGAGCCCGGCAACTGAGATAACTGTTGAGTGTAGATGGCACGCAAACTGAACCAGAGAGTGCAGACACAACCGAGCCGTGCTAAACTGGTACTAGTTCATCAGTAGGGCTTGGCACGGTTCAGTTGTGGCTCGGCACTCTGATAACAAAGTGCGCATGAGCAGAGAGCTCATCTCCTTACAGTCAGCTGTCAGTAGTTGGCAGTAATGCATATCAGTGAGTTGCTTGCCAACTGCCATAATGCAGAAGAAGAACAATCGAAATCTTCTTAACACCACATTTTAAAAGAGCGTGGTGCGACCAAAGGCTGCCTTCTTGTTCAGAGTCTCCGCAAACAACGACATATCACAATTATAACGAAACATAACTTCCTGAATGTTACGGGCGCCGCCATTTTGATTAGCTTGATTCCGTCCTTCAATCCTAGCAGTAGTACTGTGGATCGTCACTAGGAGGCGAGGAACCATGCTAGCATGATGTGTAAATGGTTAACGGTTAACTGATCCCAGCTCCGTCTGAACTCAGATGGGTAGATAATGGGGCAATAAACTTGGTATCTTCCACAAAACACAGACTCAAGACTTAGATCCATTAGGGTTAGAGAAGAGACAAAAGACGTTTTTTTTAAACCTCATCATCCATTTTGAGCTATAAAACAACCTGAGCCTCCTGAACAGGGTAAAATAAGAAATGGTAGGATTGCAAATTTAATAATTAATGTAAAAGTCTGTGGGTTGTACTACTATGTCTAGTTCATACAGGGAGCAAAATCACATAGTGTAAAATGGTATTTCTACTTCATGAACAGCAGTGTGCATAGCTAGTTCAGCCAATGAATTGGTCCTAAAATCAGCACAGAAAGGCAATATTTTAATGAGTGCCTACACCGTGATATCAAATGAACTCTATAATCTAAATCCAATTGTCTGCAATCTAAATAGATGTTATGATAATGTGGTCTTTATTATCTGATTTTTCAGACCATTTCAATGCTGTTTGGTAAATGAAACACATAAAAACCTCTATGCTGCAGTTGGCACACTGCCTTCCACTGTTTTTTAGTTTTTAAGTTTCTATTAATGCCATGCCCTAACCTGTAGTGGGTCCGGCTGCCCTCTACAGTTAGTGGCAAACTCTCTCTATTTAAGGGGAACTGTTAGATTTCCCTCATGCTCAACTGACTTTATTCAATGAATGGAGCCTGGTATCTTTCCTGGTATTCAAGCTTCCCCATATCATCCCAAAACATTCATGTAAGTTCTACTGTTGAGGCCCCAAAACCTTGAAAACAAAAAAAGGGCAGATATAAACGTTGTATTAATTAAAACCACTCATTTTATCTCATACATTGCTCTGTTGTATTATTATTTAATTCAAATAATTTCCACCAATACTTGGTAGTCTTTATGATAGAAAATACTAACTATTTCTTTGAGACGAAACAGAATAAATGATTGGCATTAAATTAACCCAGGTCTTAAGGGAGTCTATAACTCAACAGTTTAATAAGAGTTTATGAAGGCATCTTGTCTAGCCACATGGAGATGCTTTTAAATTAACTCCTGTCCCTCACCTCCCCCTTTTCTTTTCCTAATACATCACCCAAAGGGTTTCTTTGGGTCTATAAGGGAGGTTTTCTGTGTCACCTAAGCATCTCACATGGAAACATTTCATTTTAGAATTGTGACTTAGACTTTCACAGATTTATTTTGTCATTTTGTATACACCAGTGTAAACAAAAAGAAATTTCGTTTAAAACAGCTTTACACAATTTCATTTTTTTAAGTGCAGCCTTGAAAACAGTAATAAATGCATAAAAAATAGTAAATGTAATGAATAGTAAATTGTGATGAAACAGGTGCAGCAAATTATTTAAAAAGGGGCCGTTTTAAATGTAAACGTGGTAAAACTTAAAAGAGGGAGCTTCATATTTGTAGCCCACTTAAAAAGTTTTTTGCTTGTAAATTAAATGGTGATAAATATTATTTAATAATAAATATATACATTTTTGTCTGTTTATATTATATTCATTTTGTCTTGGTGATGGTGTGGTGCAGCAGTTTAATATTGTGGGAAGTTTTTATGATTTTTTATTATTTTTTTCTTACCTCGGCCACACCAAACCGCGCACATGCCGCCAGCAACGCGAGCAGCAGCAGCTGTACCCACGAGCTCATCTTGCTGCCCAGCCTCGAGCCTCTCCAACGGACCGGGCATTTATGGAAGCCTCTCTCCTCAGCACGGCGCGCGGGGAGGGGTGAACAGCGGCTCGCCTCGCGGACCTGCGCGCGCCTGTGAGCTCTGTCCAGCTGCTTTGCCCCCCTTGACGTGCGAAAAGGTTCTCCAAACTCTTTTAGTCCTCCTTAAAAAGTAAATCCTCGATGATAATAAAGCTCCAGCTTGCTACTTCTTTGTATGTTTTTTACCTGTTATAAATTTTAAACTTGTTGATAAAGCATCTCTGCATTCAATTTACTCAGAGAAAAAGACCAGAACTTAATAAATAAAGGAAGAAAAACACAAAGGGACATTCCAGTGTAAAAAGGGTCCAAAAGTAACGAAGAGACACGATTAAGAACAGATAAAATTAAAAAGTTTTTAAAGTATCCCTTATTATTTAAAAAGAAAAAGCCAAAAACACCAAAATTAAAGATCAGCTTCTATTTCCCACAATCTAATGTCCATCCTCCATAAACCGTGATGCGTCTCCAAAAATCCAGCTCCTGTGATGAGAAGTAAAGCGGCAGCTCAGTATGGTGGTTTACGCTCTTCTTCTTCCGAGGAGTCTTATCAGAGAGCAAAGTGCTGTGTGGCTTCTGCCCTGGACCAGCCTGATTAAGCTGTGCTGCTACCGCTGCTGCTGCTTAAGGGGCTGTTTCTCTCTCCCGCCCCCTGCCTGAGGACAGGGGCCATAATCTACGCGCAATATCCCTGACAATGCGCAGCGCTCATCCTGAATCATGATTTATGCAAATAATTACGCAGTAGAATTAAGCTGTTTTGTATGGAAGAGGATTAGGGCCACTGAAAAAATTAAAAAAGTTAACTGATTTTTAAAATTTTATTTCAGTATAATATGAGAAAAAAAGTTAGAATTCTGACTTTTTTCACAATTCTGACTTTAATCTCAGAATTCTGACTTTTTTCTCACAATTCTGACTTTAATCGACTTTTTTCTCACA
Source organism: Cyprinodon variegatus (assembly GCF_000732505.1). Lineage (NCBI taxonomy): Eukaryota > Metazoa > Chordata > Actinopteri > Cyprinodontiformes > Cyprinodontidae > Cyprinodon > Cyprinodon variegatus. The sequence goes on along the minus strand of NW_015150628.1, from coordinate 661,281 downwards.
ATTCTGACTTTAATCTCAGAATTCTGACTTTTTTCTCACAATTCTGACTTTAATCTCAGAATTCTAAATTAATTCTGACAGCTAATAAACCTGTTAGCATCAAGCCGTAGCCATGTCTGTTTTAGAGACTGAACTAGCTATCTTGTTTTATGAAATGGCATCACAGGGGACCCCTCGGGCAGGAAAAAAGTCATCTAATTACTCATTTCCACCAATGTTTTACTGGAATTCTGTAAAAAAAAACTCACATCTTTGTCAGTGAAGCTGAGTGCACCCACGTCTCTTCCTTAATGGTGTCCATCTACATTAAGACCCAAAATTCTGAGATTAAAGTCAGAATTATGAGATTAAAGTCAGAATTCTGAGAACAAAGTCAGAATTCTGAGAAAAAAAGTCAGAATTCTGAGATTAAAGTCAGAATTCATAATATTTTAAAAAATAAGTTAACATTTTTTTTCCAGTGGCCCTAATTCTCTTCCATAGTTTTGTCTGTTTTAATACGTCCACGTGTGTCCTGTCTTGTTAACTTTCGTTTGTGTGTTTATTGGATAAAATAAATATTTGTTTTTAGCACTGGAACAAATCTAGTGATGCAAAATGATTGATGTACCATTTTTTTCATGATGATACAGCTGCTTTAAATTCTTTCTTCTGGAAAAAAAAAAAACAGCAATCTGAAAACAACAATATGTTCCAACAAGACGGTTATTGCATGCATCAATCAACTGTATGTAAATATCTAAAGGCCAGGAAACAAACCAAATGAAATAAATTAATACTATGGAATAAAATTGTCCATAGATTCAGCCAGAATAATACCATGAGTTGTTAAATGGTTGCATAAGTCAGTGGTTATTGCTCAGGGATTTTTCACCAATTATTTCTGGGTTTTGTACCTTTCTGAGGTTATGTGAGAAATCAGGTGTTAATTCTTCGATCATAGACATCTGGGCAGTCGGAACACTTTACAATTAAATGAAGATCTCAGTAGGAAGCTGTATACCAATCAGCATGAACTTCCTCAGAAAGAAATCTTGTTGCAAGGTTAAAAAAAACAACTTGAACAGCATGCATTGGTCTGGCATTTGAATCAGGCACAACAAACTTCTAACTATGTGATTCAAGTCTTTATTTGACTTCAGGGTTCAAACACTGGCTTAGGAAATTGCATGTGCTCATTCATTTACCCCTGCATGTTCATAGCATTTCTTTATTACCAGAGAAAATGAATACATTTGGAAATCAATAAAATAATCAAGGACATTTTCTGCAGATGTATTTACGCCCCTTAAACCTTTTACATATTTTTTACAATACAACCTCAAATTTCATTATATTTTCTTCTTATTAAGACTGTGATTTAGTATCTCAATGTACAATGAAAGACATATATGCATATAAGGTCATATGCGGTTCATCTTATCTCTTTTTTATATATAAATCAATATCACAGACCACCACTTGTCTTCAAAAGTTGCTCAATTAGTTAGAGTCTATATGTGGTTGATTCAACCCTGATCAGAGAATGTGGAGAGGTTCCAATCAATTAGATTATAAATTAATATCACAAGCCTCGAACATCTCACAGTGTTTTGTTTAATCCACTGTCTGCAAATAAAAAGTCTACAGGAAAACTGCAAACCTACCGAGATGTAGCTGCCCACCTACACTAAGTCTGACAGGAATCAACACTATTAGTTTTTTGCTCTTTTATCACATAAAATCAGGTAACAAAAACACTGAATTACAATTTGAGTCCAAGTTTTAAGGACTATGGGTTCATAAATTTTTTAGATCCACATCACATCCAACAGACCTCTCAGGACCGAGGAAGGTATATCTAAATATCACAGGAGTTATTCTAAGAGTCCTGACCTTTGATGGGCATTCGTGTTTGAGAACATTTCTTAACAATACCCAATGGCAGTTCGGCTTAATTACACAACGAAGGCCCAAAAATAGCTAATTTAGCCACACGGCGTTTTCACTGTTATGAAATAGGTGGA
>NW_015150628.1:651231-659059 GCF_000732505.1 Cyprinodon variegatus | reverse complement strand
AATTTCTAATTCAGGTAAGAATGGGACTTTATTGTATTCAAAGCTAGTTTTGATTTGCATTTGGAATCATTGCTCTGTTAAAACACCCAGTTATGTCCAAGTTTTCACCAGTTAGTCCTTTAATACTCCTTTGGCATTGGAATTGTTTAGCTCCTGTCCAAAGATACCACTTTTACTCTTTGAAAAGCACCGCTAGCGGAACAGTGGCCAGAGCATCATGCCGCCACTACCTTGCTTTGTAGTTCACACAGTGTTCTTTAGTTCCCAAGGTCTTCTGCATGTTGCAAAGAAAACTCAATATTAGTAAAGAAGTATGAATTTTCTCTAATTCAAACAAAATTAAACATACTAGGATCAATTACATAGGTTCACCCTTCTTCTTCTTGTAAATTCTAATAGCAAAGGACAAACAATTTACAGGTGCATTACCGCCCCCTTCTGGTGAGAAGCATGAGCCGGGTAGGCCACTTACAATCCATTTTGACCTGATACATTTATCCTACAACTTAGATTCTCCATCCATACATCTTCTCCCACTTAATTTCTTAGGGTCGCGGTTGAGCTGGGGCCTATCTTCAGCAGTCTATGGCCGAAAGGCAGGGTACACCCCTGGACAGGTGGCCAGTCCATCACAGGGCAACATATGCACACACACACACACAATTCAATCAGCCTGTCATGATGAGAGAACCAATGCAAGCAAGGGAAGATCATGCAAACTCTATGCAGAAAGACCATGGGCCAGGAATCAAACCTGGGACCTTCTAGCTGCAAGGCAACAGTGCTACAAACTGCACCACTATGCAGCCCTGGTCCAAAATTTACACATTTAGCAAAATTGGTTTGTGTTTTGAGATTATGCCCTCTTGGAACAATTATGTCAATGGGGCTCTAATTACCACTATGACTAAAAGGAATTTGTTAATGATATTCAGCAACAACCAGACAGGCAGCAAGCTGATAATACCCTGATGATGGGCACAGAAGTGCTTGTACTTCCAACAGAGGATGAGGAGAGCCCACTTGCCCCCACCCATCCAAGACCTACTACAGAAGCACCACAGAGAGCGTTCTGACCAGCTGTCTTACTGGATGGTGCTGAGGCTGCAGCGCCTTTGACTTAAAGAACATGAGAAGAGTGGTTCTAATCGGGGCTCGTCTTCCCTCATTAAAGACATTTCATTCCAGCGTTGCATTTGGCAAGCCCTTAACATCATCAATGATCCCTCACACCCCGACCATGGACTGTTCTCCCTGCTGCCCTCTGGGAAGAGGCTGTGTAGCATTTGATGCAGGACCAGTAGGTTCTACAACAGCTTTTTCCCCACTGCCATAAGATTGTTGAACTGTTGAACTCTAATAAATTCTCAAATCAAGACTCTGCATCACACTTGTAAACATCATATTTGCACTAAATGGCAAATTTTCAGATCTTTTTAAATAGAACTCAAGTCAGTGTTCTACTGCTTTTTGCATTATATTTATATATTTATTTTGCAGTGCTCTGAAACTTCCATATCAATGCCCTTTGCACCATGTCTTTAAACTGGTTTTCCTTTTCTCCTACACTGTTTACATTTTGATTACTGCTCCACTTTATAGGTGGAAATGTTCATTTCACTGCTAAGAAATTTCATTTTGCAAACACTCTCTGTATACAAATTGACAAAAAAGTTTAGTCCAAAAATAAGTAATAACTAATGAAGCTGTTCTTAGAGAAGCAATCATTAAATCAAATTGATCAATACAGATACATATAAAAGATACCATAAAACCTGACATTCGTAGCCATCCAAACACTCAGGCGTCAAGAGAAGCTGTTTGTTGATAAAGAGAATAAGGTTGACCTATTTGATCACATTGATAAAAAGATTGTTTTGAGGAATCAAGGTACTGCTTTACAAAAGAATTTGCTATTAGTGGTATTGGTATACGGCACAAAGAGGAGAGTGCCTCTACATTCCTCAATTTACCTCAAATGTTAAGAATTAGCAATAGAATGATGTTCCAAAAAATAACACACACTAAACATCCTGACTATTCTGGAATAGAAAGGCTAAAATCAAGCTTTTGGAAAACTGTTTTAGGTGTATTTAACTTTAGCCATTAAATCAAACTACCTGTATAATAAATACACTTCGTAAAAATGATGATAAGCATAGGTAGACTTCTGATCTATACTGTACAAAGAATGTCACTGGACGCCTTTCTTCCAGTTTTGCCAAAGCCCTGTGAATAATAGGATGCCATTGTATTTCTAACAAGAGTGGATGGAGGAAACAGCATGAACTGTAGAGCTATATTTACTCTGTGTTTCATATTTGCATGATCCACCAAGGCCACTGGCAGTTTAGGGCTTAGGATATAGTGCAATACACAGGAAATAGTGACGTTCAGGGAATTTATGATTGTAACGTCATCAGAATATGCAAGAACGGATTTAATGGCTTACACACATTACTCAAGACAAAAAAAACTTCTTCTTATTTTAATTACTTTTATGTAAGTTTTAAGCTTCTAAATATGTACAATTAGGCTAAATGAAGTGAATCCATATAAATCCAATGACACTGAAGACTACATATTTTGCGTTCTGTTTGATCTATTACTAAGATATGGCTGAGTGTTTGGTTTCTTAGGAGAGTAGAGAGGAGGAGACGTAGGGAGGAGGAAGAGGAGGGGAGCACAGGTTCTCGACTAGAGGCAGGGATTTTCCCACACAGGTCCTGCATTCATATCTTACTGACGTGGATTTTTTCCCCCCACATACACACCTGCGACTCTAACTTCTCATCACCATCCCACTGAGAGAAAGCCATCCATCAACTGTTTTTTATTGGTGACAACTTAATAAGAAACAGAAAAACATGACGGAGGCACCTGTACCTCGAGCAAAAAACGCAAGCTTCACTTTTATTCCAGCATGTATCTGCATACAGTTCATGCGTCAATTAAATGCTGAACTCTTAGGAGGAGTTGGACTGTGTGCACACATGTTAAATTCAAAGACATTAATGAGATCTCGCCCTCAAATATTGTCCATCTCTTTCGCAGACAGAGACACTCACTCTGTCCCGCGCCAGCCGGCGTATTGACCACGAAAGCGAGGACAGAAGGCCCTCTATGTTAAACAACCGAATGAGAAATGACAGTACTGGCTCAAATATTTTAGAGCTTTTCAGAAGATCCGGTGAAGGTCACAGCACCCTGAACCAATCTTCCATTGAACAATGATGGCATTTCATTTCATCCCTCTTTTTCTTCTCAACTGAAAAGCTCCAGTGGTTAATTTGACGCAGCGATCGCATAGCTGAAGTCAACCCCCTCCACCTCCATGTCCACCTCCACCCCTGTCTGGTCATCGTTTCCAGCTGAAGAACAGGAATCTACTCTGTTTGTGTTGCCAGATCTGTTTGCAAAGAGCGATGGGACACGCATCTTGGTCAGAAGGGGGCCGAGGGGGGGTGGCACTTGACCCTTCGATTCGTCGCAGGGATAGTCTGTCTCCAAAGCGTGCCTCTGGGATTATACAGGATCATGTAAAAGCTTGTGTTTGACCCTACTACAAAATGACCATCTACTGTGGTTCTCAGATCGTTTAAAAAAAAAGAAGCAAGATTGTGGTTAAACCAGGTTGGAAAATGAATTTGAGTATAATCATATGCAAAGACCTGTGGGGAGTTTAATCAAAATGATAAGAAAGGGTGTTAGAATATAACATTTTACATCTACCAGACTATGAGTATCTCTCTCTCTTGTGCATCGCTTAAGGACAGTCAGATTAAAAGGCTTTTTAGACCAGAATTCCCAGTTTAGAAGTTTTCTTTAAAGACCGTCCTGTAATTAGCCCTTATCTATCCCCGCATTAGCTCAGACTAGCTACCCTGCTCCTCCTGATGCTATTACCAACTTGGCGGGGGGAGGGGTGGTATGGGGGTGACTTGCAGTGTTAGAACGATCACCTTCTTCTAACAGTTTCCTATGTCTAACTTTACTTCATCTGGCTCTTTGACAATGATTTTCTTCTTCTAGCTCCTACGTTAAAGTCAACTTCCTGGACTGCAAAATTAAATATACAGTCCAAAGATTCTCCCACCTGAGCTTGGGATCTCTGTGGCCCCTCCAAAGTTCCGTTTTCATAGGTTTGTGGTTTATTTGCACCTTATATAATAAAATGAACAGGGCTCAGTAGATGTTCAAAGCTTAAAATACTGTTTTATAATCAAATCTCATTTTAAAATACTCCACAACACTTTCTCCGACAAGTCTGCTGTCTTCCTTTGTCTTTATAAAACTGTTGATTTTGTTGATATTCTCCATCAAATCTTTTAGGCCTTCACAGTTAGCTGCATTTATATTGACAATGAAATAATATCAAACAGATTGTCCTAATTATTTGACTTCTTGGGGCAAGTATTTTAGGGATGTCAACATGAAAGTGGCTAAATGCAAAAACAGATAAGTATATATATAACATTTTCTTAAAAACCTTAATTTGCATGTTATACAATGATGAGCCACATTTATTTGATCTATCAAATAGAAATACAAAAATAAAGTTTATGATATGAATTATGAAAATCGCAATTCTTTTTCAAGTCTATGTCATATCTAATAAAAAAGGATAATGGTGAAATTCTCTTCCAGGTGCATTTTTAAGCTAAAGCAGAGCTGAGTTAAGGCATCTCAGAGAACATTTGCCTCAGTAAGGGTCTGTCAGCAGCAGCTACCCAGTGAGACTAAGAGGGAGCGCGGGGTAACTGACAGTGGAGAATTGTTGGAATGCACTCCACTGAGAGAAAGGCATAACAATACAGGAGAGGTAAAGATGAAATATACAGAGAAGCTTGAATATGCAGAGTTTTAAAAGAGGTAGAAAGTTGACAAGTTTATAAAATGGGGGATCAGGATATGTTGGGGTGCTTTATTGCAAAAGAGAAGTAATTCAGTTGTAAAGGGATTTTTTACCTTTAGAAGGAAAGACACAGTCATTTTTTTTATTCGTTTTATCTTAAATGATTCAGAGTGCTTTTGGAGCAGAGCCAGCACCTAGTCAAATCTCAGTGTGAGCAAAGAGGCTAATTTACATGCTTAATGGCTCCTAAAGCTGAGATTCCACTGGCCTTTCAGCTTCAGTTTGACTAAAGGTTTTTGTACTTTGTCTTTGCATATAACAGCTATTTTTTCTTTCATTGGTGTAATGGTTCCTCTCATTTGGGACTATGAGGTTTTAGTGTTCTGTTATCAGTTGTTCTGTTGTGTTCTTTGGTTTATTTTCCATTATACTCAAGCAGTCTTTAGTTACTCTCTGTTGCCTCCTTGTGTTTGTTTCCTTTCCCCTTGGCTTCCTTCTAATTAGAAGATTCAAACACACCTGCTCCTTTTTCAGCTGATTAGTCCATCCTTTGTTCTGTTCCCCTTAAATACTTCACCTCTGCACTCACTCAATGCTGGTTCCTTGTTGTTTGTTGTTTCCTCATCTCTGGCTCCCCATGTGAGTTTTCACCCAAAGTTTTTTGGTTCTTGGTATTTTTGTTCTTTGGATTTTTTGATTTTGCCTCAGCTAATTGATTAAACCTTCAAGACTCACCTCTGCATCCTCATCTCTGCATTTGTGTCCTCAAGCAACCTCACCACCCCTTGTTGACAATTGCTGGATGAGCATTTTAATCAGTATATCTATAATATAATCCTAGCCAGAAATTTGGAATGGGCCCCATGTAGGAGAGAGCAGGAAGTTTAGGTCCTTCAGCGTTTGCTGCAAGTGGCAACATATCTTCCATAAATCTGTTGTGGAGAGTGTAAGCACTTCTTCCATCCTCTGTTGAGACAGGATAATGACTTAAAAAGCATAACAAGTTAATTACGAAGGCCAACTCTGTTCTAGGAACACCTTTAGAACCTCTGGAGATTATTTCAGAAATATGAATTCTTGATAATGTGAAGAATATTATGGACAACAGTGAGCATCCTCTTCAAAAGATTTTTAAAAGACAGCAGTGTCTTCAGTTTGAGGCATCAACAGACCCGGTGCAAGACAGACCGCTACAGAAGATCCTTCCTGCCTACAGCTGTCAACACCTACAACACCTGTTAAGAAAATAACTTATGAGTTCCTGCAACATTTGAAGTCCCTTTGGGATTAATAAGATATTTTTGTGTTGAACTGAATTTAAATATGGGCTAAAAATGGGCAGTAAAAATGGATTTCAAATTGGTTTGTCTACAGGTTCCATAAAGGCCTCAACTGTTTTGCCCATATAATGGCATTAAGTGGGATCTAACTGGCCTTTACATGGGGCCTATCTGGGCAGGCCATATAGGGCTCATATAGGACCTATGATTGAAAAGAAAAATATATTGCAGGGCCTTGGGAAGGGCTCAAGTGGGCTGGAAAATGGGTTGCAAATGAGTCTGGCCACATGTTTTATAATGGCCCGTCTGTTTTGCCCATATGGGCCTATAGATGGATCTACCTGGGCTTTGTCTGTGTGCTCTTTTCTATGCACCTCTGGAAGGCTTTTAATGTCCTGCAGCACTGCACCACTACAGCACCTTTAATTGTATCTTGTATGTTTTTATATGTGTTATGTATTGTTTTTATGGCTTTGTTGTAAAGCACTTTGGGTACCATTTGTCTATTGTAAAGGGCTATACAAATAAATTTGATTTGATTTGATCTTTGGGCAATAAATAAGGGGGGCCCTGTTCAGTAGGACTTATTAGTCAAAAGAAGAATATTTTGCCGGGCCTTGGAAGGGGCCCAAGTGGGCTGAAAAATAGGTTCCAAGAGGGATATTATCAAACTCATTAATGTGCTAACATAAAAGGTGTGATAAAACAAACTAATTATATCTGACTTCTGTTGATCGAATTGGTATAATTTCTTCTAGCATCAGATATTTATATCCAACGGGTTCCTTCAATATTTTCCCCAATTAGAAGGAAAGAAAGCTGCTAACAACCTGTCAGTATATGCATTCCAGGCTAGTTAAAACTCTACTGGAGGACCACTGGCTGGCCGTGACATTGTGATGACAATAACAGATCGGGTGAGGATGGACCACACCGTGCTGCAGAGTGTAAACACCTCTGTGAGGAATGCTTGGTTTTGTTCACCACCAAGAATCTGTATACAGCAGCATTCCTCTGTCAGCTTCCCCTCCCTATCCTGCTTCACAGGGGACTCTGCTGAGGTGGCTCTAATGAAAACCACAGGGTTGCTGTTCTGATCTACACTGTGTAATTAATAACACTGTGCATGTGCAATAAAAGGTGATGTGTTTATCTTAGCTTGACGTTCTCTTGGGCTGCTTTACTGTAACTTTATGCTAGGCTAGCTAAGAGACACAAGAGTTTAAGAGCTTTAAAAAAAATGCTAAACTCCTTCTTGCTTAATACTGTTATATGGAAAAAAATGGAGAATAAAAATCAACTTGAAAACTTGTAATTTCCACTTCTTAAGAAGCTAAGCTTATTTAATTTCTCTTTGGAATTCAGAAAGTATTTTTGAATTGAAATTAAATTTAGAACTGCGGATCAGCTAGCTGCTAACAAAAGCCAGAAATATTGAGCTTCGACGATGCTTCAAAAGTCGCAGGATTTATTGAAAATTTGTTTCCAGTTTTAGCCCTTTAGACCAGTTTTAGCAAGCAGTAGCATGTTGGATGCTTCAAACTTACTTGTTCATATGAGCCAATGAGTTAGATTTGACCATCCATCCACCTATCCTTCTGTACATACGTACATGCGTCCATCCATCCATCCATCCATCCATCCATCCATCCATCCATCCATCCATCCATCCATCCATCCATCCATCCATCCA
>NW_015150628.1:643741-650986 GCF_000732505.1 Cyprinodon variegatus | reverse complement strand
CACAAGTCAAAAAACTTTAACATTTGTAGATCTGTTTTTGAAGTGTAATACTAAATCAGTTTGTTATGACGATATGAATTGACAAATGAGACCATAACTTGTTTGTCCCTTAGACCAGTTTAATATTGTCTTTACAAATTACTTGAAAAATTATTCAGAAACCACCAACCAATTGTATGTTTGTTGATCTTTTGATAAAGTAAAAAAGTTGCTCTTGCTGTGTTCTTTGTGTATGTGTGTGCATATATGTGTTTTGTTTTTGTATCTTATGAAAAAACTTTCCCCATTATGGCCCTGTCTTGTAAATTTTGCCCAGAACTGCCACTGAAGGGTTTATTCATGCTCCTTTAACTTTTTTAAGTTTTTTTCATGTTACAACCACCGACTTTAATGCATTTAATTAGGATATTGTGTGACTTTATTTCCATGAAGATGAAGGAATGTTTTTAAATAGTGTTATACTAAAAATCTAGCGTTTGAGAGCATTCTAAATCAAATTTAGCTCAAGCATAGTTACATTAGGTTGAGCATCTATGACCATCAATCATCCTGTTTTGCCAATGTCTAATTGGGCTGAGGTTGGGACTTTTTGTGGGTCATTCTAACATATGAACATGCACTTTATGTATAAATGTGGACCAGTACTCTAGTTTGACATGTTTTGTCACCTGCAACACTTTTTTTGCTATCAACTGTAACCAGCCTTTCTCTGCTAAAAACAAAAGTGCGTCCCCCCTACATGCTGTCACTACTGGGTTTTATAATGTCAGGCGGCATTCAGGGTTAATTATGGTGCTTTAAATGAGACAGCTTTTTACCTGCAAGCTATAAAGTTTATCTACAACTTCACTGTGGTCTTCATATGACTTGTAGCAGAGCTTTAATAGGACACATTGTAGCTTTCTTTATTATAATAGATTTTTATGTCACTTTTTCATAAGCTATGAATCTCTGCTGCTCCTCCACAGATGCAATGGGCTCTGTGTTCAGCCTGGAAGCTTCGGTGGATAGCCGTGTTTTTGGTTGGTTTTGAGTAGTGCTCATGATGTTAAAGGATATCAGATTAAAGGATAGAAAAGCATACAAACAATTTCAGGTATTAAAAAACTATGAATGTCTTTCCTTCCTCTTAACAGTGTTGCATCACTTTGTTTTGTTCCCCTGCCTAATGTCCCTAAACAATAAAGAACTCTGTGCTCCTAACATTATAAAATATGAATTTCAAAGAGTATACATAAGTAATTAAGGCGCTCAAATAGCAAATATTATTCAGCAAATAAAAAAATAAAAAATTACAACTTTTAATGTAAGATCAGAAGTACACAAAGAAACCCCTAAAATAAAAGGAAAGTGTAAGATGCGAGTAAAACCCCTTCCTCTTGTAGAGCAGCTGTGGCTGAGATTTAGTATATATCAGAAACAGAAATCTAAAACGGAAAGGAAGAGTGGGCTTGGCTACAGGTGAATCTGTAACGGCTGATCTAAAATTGAATGCCTGAGCTGTCCGTGTTTTCATGGCGCAGAGCACACTGAGCCTCCTCCCAGTTGTTCCTGTTTACAAGGTTACTTCCTGAAGATGTTGTGCATGTGACACTATGCATCATCTGTTATTCCTTTCAGAATACGGAGGGCGTGTAATGATTTCACTCATAATGTGGGGACATGAACTGACATTGTGAAGACCTATGTCCCTTCTTTATGCAACTTTTTTTCAATTTAGGTTAAAGACTTGTTTCAAGATAGGAACAATATTATGTGTTAGATGAGAGGTTGAATTAAGTTGATGCACTTCAGTGTATATGTAGGTTTTAATTACAAAACTAAATTGCACAGCTAAACACTTTAATTAAGATTGCAGACAAACACCTGACAGATTTTTCCTATCACACCATGCAATAACTGTTCTTTTCTCCTTCTCGGTACCACAGCTGCCCATTGTGTGTTCACATCCTGACACAGAGAACAGGACATTGTTTCTGCAAGGCGAAAATTGAAATAGTTCATAGCTGTCATGAAATTGCCCCACCGGGCCATGACAAAAATCAGTGTGGGAACGGGCCCATTTCCCTCTTTGAAGTAATTCAAGGGGTTACTAAAAATAAATGAAAATCTGGGATTGTCGCTTACAGTGGTAGAGCACATCAACACACTGGAGAGAGACAAAAAAAAATCAGTAATGTAGCAATTCATTTAAACTTGGTAACCATGGGAACAATATGAAAAAAGTGTGGAAAATATCCATCCATTTTCTGTCACGCTTTATCCCTGCTGGGGTTGCAAGGGGTGCTGGTGCCTATCTCCATCTGTCTACGGGCGAGAAGCGGGGTACAGTCTGGACAGCCTGGAAGGAAGCCGGAGTACCTGGAGGGAACCCACACATGCACAGGGAGAACATGCAAACCCCATGCAGAAAAACCCCGGGCCGGGAACCATGAACCTTCTTGCTGCAAGGCAGCAGTGTTACCCACTGTTCCACTGAGCAGCCTATGTTGAAAATATGTTATATGTTATCAAGGTTTCATTATTCAACATAAAAACTTACAAAATAAAATTGTTACATCAGCTCATTAAATATTTTGGAGGAATAACCCCAAGTAAACATAGAGAAATTGATAAATCTGAAGATTTTTTTTAAATATATATTGTACTTAAGTAAAATCCTAAGGAACTTTGAATTAGTAAACACAATTGTTTTCCTGTAATACTCCATGACGGTTTCACTCCATCTAAAGCTCGGCTCCTCTACCAGAGGCCTGGGAGCTTGAGGGCTCACCCAGAACTGCACATTTCTGGACTGAGATCTATGATGTTTCTCTATCTATTGGAGCCACTTCTCCAGTGTTGGGGTTCGTGTTCCTATGACCATGGTCACCACTGTTGCCTTCACCTTCCAGGCTCTCTCTAGTTCTTCCCTGATGCCTTGGTATTTTTCCAATTACTGTGGTTCTTTTTTCCTAAAGTCTCAATCATTTGGGATGGCCTCATTGATCACTAAAGCTGTCCTCTACTGTTCATCAATTATCACAACGTCCTGTTGTTTAGCCTGAACCATTCTGTCATTTTGAATCTGGGAGTTCCACAGGGGAGTGGCGGGCTAGAGGTTAGAATAGGCATAGAGCTTGGAATCCTGAGATTCTGGTTCAAGCCCCACTGCCACTTTGGGTCTCTGAGCAAGACCTTTAACCCCACACTGCTCCCCAATCACCCCACGATGGCAGCCCACTGCTTGCCAAAGGGGTTGGGATAAATGCAGAGATAAATTTCTTCAAAGTGAGATCAATAAAGTTCAATTATTATCTAAGCTCTGTCATTCTCCATCAGCTTGGGAGGTGACTCCCATTTTAACCTGGGGGTCTACATTTTGTATTCTGCAGAGGTGTTTCTGTACACTATTCCAGCCACTTGGTTATGACTTTCAATGTATTCCTCTCTTGCCAGTATCACCCTGCCATGACATGGGGGATTCTTTCTGGGGCCTCTTTGCATAGCATGCCGCTGAAATCTTGCCTGGTGTGGTAGATCTGAGCCTCTAGTGCTCTGGTGCTCAAGATCTGCTCCTGTGCTGTCATGATCAGTGTTTCTGTACTGTCCTCCAGCCTAGTCCTCTGTAGGCCTCAAAATTTGTCACATAAGCCACTTTAGCCATCTGTTTGTGGTAGATCCGATGGAGGGGGTTTTCCTCCCATGATGGTTCTTCCAGTTCCTTCATTTCCAGCTTCCACTTTCTTTCACATTCGCTATGTGCTTCTTCCCTTGTTGCATTCTTCCTGATGTATATTTGGAGTCTCTGGTGCTCACTAGGCCTTTGCTTCCTCTCCTGCCTTTAGTGTAAAGTCTGTTGATACGCGATATGGAGTTGAAACCAACATGCATGGTTTGTAACTTTTGTGTTTTAACATCAGTGGCCTTGATTTCCTCCTTAGGCAAACTTAATATCCCAGCAAGGTATCTGATTACTGCCAAGGCATATTTGTTGATTGCCAAGACCTTGTTCTTACCAAAACTTACCTTATGCAGGTATTTGGATGTTGCTGCTTTCATGCAACGGCAATGCAAATGGCACTCTGGGAGCGTGATCCTGTCTGTGTGGATTACATTCCCTCTCCTTGTCCCTGTCTGGTCACATTTCTATCAGGAAATCCACAAACTGTAGTTAAAAGCCTTCAGCTGATCCAAAATGCTGCAGCCAGAGTTCTGATGAAAATTAAAAAGAAAGATCATATCTCTCCTATCCTAGCTTCTCTTCATTGGCTGCCTGTTAAATCCAGAATAGAATTTAAAAACCTCGTTCTCACATATGAGAAAATGGCCGTCTTACATTATATATCTGATTGTTCCTTATGTTCTTAACAGAGCACTTCGCTCTCAATCTGCAGTTTTACTTTTGGTTTCTAGAATTTCCAAAAGTAGAATGAGATCTTTTAGATATCAGGCTCCTCTCTTGTGGAACCGACTACCAGTTTTAGTCTGTGAGACCAGCACCCTGTCTACTTTTAAGACTAGGCTTAAAACTTTTCTTTTTGATAAAGTTTATAGTTAGAGTGGCTCAGGTTATCCTCAGCTAACTCTATAGTTATGCGGCTATAGGCTTAGACTTCTGGAGGACATACAGTAGGGACCCCTTTTTTATCATTTGGCTTAATTCTATCTCTATTCTCCCACTCTGCAGAATTTGTTAGATCAATCTCCTAAGTCATGCGCTCTGCTTTTTCTCATAGTAATTTCATCTGGTCTGTTCCTGTTTGGCTGTGACACCATTTTGGAGAGAAATATCAGCTGTGCTGCTGCAATCAACACATTTGTTTATAGATGTTTGAGCTCTACTCGTTTTCAGTGTGGTCCTGTTACTCTGACTGGGACTGTCTGGTTGTGCTCTCTTTGTCCTCTGATGTGGGAGCTGGCTAGTGGCTGTGTGTTCCTGGACGGGGCCACCTGTGGAGGTGGTTGACAGTTACCTTTTGTATCTCTGCTTCTTCCTGTATGACTGCTTCTGTCACCTGCAACCGCGGTCGGCTTTGGCAGATAGATGTTCAAACTTAACCCAGTTCTGCTGGAGGTTTCTTCCTGTTAAAAGGGAGTTGTTCCTCTCCACTATCACTACAAGCATGCTTAGTGTGAGGGATTGCCTTCAGTTAGTCAATGAGTGGATGCAATCAACTGGCTTTCCTTAGAAAACTTTGAATGAGTTTGACTGTATAATCTGATTGAATTGTAAAGTGCCTTAAGATGACATGTTGTCAATTGGCGCTGTATAAATACACTGAATTAAATTAATTGAATTTAGATAGTGCTGTCTTTTTGGTCTTCTTTTGTAGAGTGCATGCCCCATTATTTTGAAGGCTTGAGAACCTGAAGAGTGCACTTGCCCAAAACTGAGAACTTTGTTAGAGTGTTCTTATTATGAACTCCTTGAAATACCGAGAGATTTTAAATAAAAGAAATAAGGAGAATTCTGCAAGTAAACAGAAAATGGGTGGTGATGAGTTCCTCGCTCCCCCCAGTGTAATACACGGTTAGCTAAAGAATAGACAACATAAGCTAAATCCAAGGATTCTGTTTGATCTACAAAGACTGTGCAGAAAGGACTGGTCAAAGGTGCCTCTTCCTGTATGCTTCAAGTTTTTATAATTTTAAAAGATGCGGTTGTTCCCAAATGCTACAAGTGGATTTTGCAAAGGTTTGACTCTAAAGAACACATGGCTGGTGTGATTTATGTGATATCATCAACCAAGCTAAGTGAGTTTCAGCTGCCAGGACAGAATATAGCAAAAACAGTTAAATACAAGGTCAGGATGTCGCAGATAATTCATGTAACAAACCCCTACCTGACTGCTGTTTAATTTGGTTGCTCTGCTCTTTTTTGCCCTGCCATGCAGCTGCTCAGTAAAAATCTAGAGAGCAATAAATCCTGCAGATGTCAAGTTCTCTACACAGAGTCATGCTCCCTTTCTTTGATGGAATTTCCAATCCAGTATTTTGGGATAATTCTGCACAAAGTGTACATGTATCTGTATCTGTGTGCATGTCTTAGCCACCTGCAGTGCATGCACACACACACACACACACACACACACACACACACACACACACACACACACACACACACACACACACACACACACACACACATCTTCATCTTCAATCAGTTTTAGGTATACATCAAAAGCATGTAGGTCCAGACCACACAAAGCAATGCAAATTAAATTTTTAGCCCCGCTGAAAAGGTTTTTAATTCATGTAGGTTCATTTATGGTTTATCAATACATTAGTAGATGTTATATTATTAGTAGATTTCACGAGCACAATAAAAAAATCTATAATAAAAAAAAAAATAAAAAATACATTGTATTTTCTATGATTCAGGTATATAGTAGTCACACAGGTAAAGGAAAGAGGAAGGAGCTTGTTGAAAGGGGCCTAATGATTTAGCAGGAGGAGGAGAGGAAATGAGAGGAGTGGTTTTAAATGAGAGGGTGAGAGCAAGGCGTTAACTGTTAAAGAGCTAGAGAGAGTGGAAACGGGGAAATCCAGGCTTTACCTCCCAGAAGACATGAGCAGGAGGGGCTGGAGTGTAGGTGGGGGTAGAAGGGTGAGAACGCTGGCATGCATGCAAGAAGACCTGCAGCTGATTCTCAGCTGCTGCTTTTGAGGGTCGATGAGGACAAAACCTCTTGGCGTCTGTGGCACCAGTGATTTCCATCGCCTCCTACTCCAGATACAATGAAAATTGTGTCTAGAAACAATGCCATCTGCAGAGACAGAGTGGGAAGAAACTTTGGATTGGCCCAGTACTGTGTCGGGGAAGTTTTGTCTGAGCAGCTGCAGCAGCCCAAGCCCTCCATCCCTTGTGTCTGAGGAAGAGGCATTCATACTATGAATTGGCTTGTGTGCATGGTATTTCTCCCATCTACTCAACATTCAAGATTAGTGGAAAACTAAAATCACACATTTGTTGGTAATAAAAGAGACTAGCACGCACATGTCCCAAGAGCCAACTTCTTCAGCCAAGGATCAAAACGGGGGTACTCTGGGAGTATGGAGTACCAGGCCCTTTAACAAGGTCTCTGTATGACCGGTGTCAGAGCCTGGTCAGTATTGCCAGCAGTAAGTCAGACTCGTTTCCAGTGAGGGTTGGACTCCGCCAAAGTTGCCCTTTGCCACCAATTCTGTTCATAACTTTTATGGACAGAATTTCTAGGCGCAGTCAAGGTGTTGAGGGAATCTGTTTTGGTGGCCTTAGAATTG
>NW_015150628.1:638581-640946 GCF_000732505.1 Cyprinodon variegatus | reverse complement strand
GGAGTAAATGTCTACTTCATTCCTTTCAGTTTGTGTAATGTAGCCTTCCAGCACCTCTCAAAACTGCTGTATAGAATGATGCTGCCACCACCATGCTTTATAGTTGAGATAAAGTAGTTTTGAAAGTCTAACCTTGACCACCTCTTAAAATACTTTGTCATTTGATGCAAAATTAATAAATCTATTTCTGTTCCAACACGTTTTTACCCAGAATGCACCTGCCCTTTAGATTTAGTCAGCTGAACATTTCAACAAGATTTTAGATCCATATTTGAAGGCGTTGATTTTAGGTATAGGTACATATTTTGGTTTTCCCTCTAAGTCCATTTCAATGTTAGACTTGTATCACTGACCTGGATTCCATAAGTGACTATTTGTAGTTTGTAAAGCCATTATTTCTGTGCAATTCCTCCATTTTTAATAAAGCACCACAGCCAAGAGGGCCCTGAGTAACCAGAGATGACTTTGACTGTCTGAGTTTGCCTTTCAAAGAATGAACATCATCTGCTCATGCAGCAGTTTATCTGGAAGTTTTGCAGGGATTTGTCATATATGTGATGATCTGCCTTATGTGCTACAGGTTAGCTGTTACAGAACAACAAAAGTGCTTTAAAAATAAGGATTTGTTATTTGCTTCCTCAAAACAACTGTATTTTCGCACATATTCTGCTCAACCACAATGTTGTTACATTGACGTTTAAACCGGATCTTTCCCCCGGCCTTCTTCCTGGACTCCACACGGCTTAAAACGTTCGCTGCTCTTCCTCTCTCTCTCTCTCTCCCTCTGTTTAACTCCCCTCCTCATCCTGCCTCTTCTTCCTCTTCCCTTCTTTGGATTTGTTTGTTCTCCTTCAGCTCCCAGGTGTTTTCCTGCTCCACTCCGTGTTCCGCCAGGCACAGCGCGGCTTAAGCTCCTGTTCCGCTGTGACTCAGGTAGTGCTCACCCTGATGGCTTTCCCTGTCTGCAGCACGAGGCACTTACGAGGCACTACCAGTGTGACCCTTTAGAAGCACACACACTGAAACAAGCACACAGACAGAAAAATACTCCCAAAAATCAGACACAAACACCTGAAGTTGATAATATGTCACACTGCCTTGCACACGCATGGATGAACGCTTACAGCTTCATCCCACCTCCCCTTCTTCTTTCTCCCACTTCCAACAATAACACAACAAACCTGACTTCCTCTGCCTGAGGGAACAATGGTAGGATAGCTTTGATGGCCAGAGGTAGTTTGTTGTAGAAATCCCCTTATCAGTCCACATCAGCCATATATCTTGGCTGTGTCCCACTGTAGACAACAGTTGTATCCCTAGCAAGGTCCAGGAGGTTAAAATTAGTGTAAATGTCTATGTCACTATGGATAATTCACACAGAAGTGAAGAGAAAAAAGAGCATGTAACAAACTCATCAACTAATCCTGTAGTTTTGAATGCTCACATGCTAAAATATATTCTCGTATAAGAGGTATTGGGACCAAATCCTTTTAGACTTTTCCCTAAAAGCATCAAATTGCTTTAAAAATTCTCAATTCTCTGATCCTTTGTTTGACAACAAAGGATCAGTAAACATTCAAGGTATTTAAATACCAAGCCTTCCATTTCAATGGCAAGTACATCTGTAAGTACAGAGAAATGTATTGTTTTAGTACAAGTAGCATGAGCAAAGTTCCCTCTGGCTAGGTCATTTCATGCTTCACAAATGCACACCTAATGAGCAGCCTCCTGCCGGATGTATCTGCATAGTAACTACACCTCTTTTAAAGATTTGAGCGATCACATTAGGGGTAGTCTGTACATCCGTGTTGAGTCCAGTACCAATGTTGTCTCCTAGAACTGTCAAAATTTAACAATTTCATTAAATAAATTGCAAAAATTAAACCTAAAAATATACACCAATTAGACTCTTCCTCCTGCTGTCCTGATGCCCTACCCACAGCTTTCCTGAAGAAAGCCCTGTCTGTAATAACATGTTATTTAGGTTGAATAATAAGCATATCCCTTTTGTCAGATGTTTCCCAGCAATCATCACACCATGTTAAAAATCTATTTACTTAGACAAGCTACTACTGCAGAACTACAGCTAATACTACAGAACATAAGTTACTAAAGCTATGCAGACGACACACAGCTGTACATTATCATGTCACCAGGTGGCTATGAACCCATTCAGTGTTTAGTAAATGCATAGAAGAAATCAGCAAACAAAATTACGTTTAGTACAGCTTTCCAGTCAGTAAATGAACTTTTCCATGTCATAAAGTGCAGCAGTGATCTAATGTAAACGGTGTGGGAGAAAAAACATGGTGCAAAAAATGCATTAATATGGAAGTTCAAAACATTATGCAAATGTTAAATTAAA
>NW_015150628.1:635276-637132 GCF_000732505.1 Cyprinodon variegatus | reverse complement strand
GTGACAGAGGGCAACCCTGTCGGAGTCCAACATGCACTGGGAACAGGTCCGACTTAATGCCGGCAATGCAAACCAGACTCCTGCTCCGCTAGTACAGAGAACGGATGGCCCCTAATAAAGGGCCCCCGACAATAGGTTTTTGAGCATTAATAGAAAACTATTAATGCTCAAAAACCCTAAGTTGCAATAAATAGAATTTAAAAACTATTTGTTTGGTGGCCTTTGGGTGTGCTATCTAAACATTATCAGTTGTAAAGTACTTTCCTGTTTTTTCCTCATACAGCACTTTGAATTGTCAATGCTATGAATATGTGTTATATAGATAAACTTACCTCGCCTAACCTTTCAAAAGCATTTGTTGGACGCCACAAAAGAAATCCAAACCAGGCCTATCAAGAACAACTTCACGAACATAATAATGTCCTTTTCTTTCCTTGCCTCCCATAGAGATAGATTCTTTGTTCTGTCAAAATATGACACAACCTTTTTCTAAAAATCTGGTAAGTTTTATAACACCACCTCATGATACGTGAACTTTAAATTCATTTTTCAATCACCCGTTTGGAGGGATTTGCCGATTAAAAAGTTTAATTCACATTGACCCAATTTTTCTCCCATCATCCCTAACAATGGTGTCAGTTAAACGTGGGCCTTCTTCCTGCATCTTCCAGCTTCTTAAACAGTTATCTTTCCCATTCGAAATGAATTGGTCTCTGTGTTACACAATATTAAACCTTAGACGCTGTTAAAAAAAAAGAAAAAAACTGCGAAAGTATAAACCACATAGATGCTTAAGCTTTCTTTATAAATACAGCTTTCTGTGCTATTCAAAGGGGCACCTGGGATTTTCTCCTCTCTGAGAAAACATGCTCGAATGGGACACCCTTCATTAAGAACTGTATATTAGGAGATCATGATGCCATGAAAGATTAAATTTCAACATTTTATGATAGTGATCTTAATGGAACAGGCTGCCCTACAGATTAAGCTCCATCTGCTGGTGAATCTATACCAAGATCTATCTATGTAATCATAGCAGAGATATTTTACTGTGTGTTTGTGTGTGTCCAGTGTGGGCTAATGGAGCCTATGAGTCACTTAACACATGCCACCAGAAAACAACAGCTCCCCCTGTTGTCGGGGCAGGGAAAGTCCCGAAGGTGTGGGTGTATTGTCTTGAGAAACAGAGCCTCCGGTGACATCATAGAGCTCCTTTCTCCTTCCCCCATCTAATGAGGAGGGGGGAGAAAGGCAGCAGGTGGAGACAGCAGGGTTTCTCATTCGGGGATTTTTGCTTTTCTTCCTCTTTTCTTCTCTTATGCTGCTTTCGTCTCCAGACGACAACTGGTGAGGCAGAACCCGTCACTCACTCCTGAGTTGTAGTAATACTTTGCAGCTATCGTCAGCTCTTAACTTCCATGAATGGGCCTCTGTGTTAAAAGTCTCCTATGCTATGGCATTTAGCAGCAGTGCTCACCGAGAAATGAAGCCAGAGGAAAGGAAAAAAATATCTATACTATAAAAATATACTTGTATTTTCTGGGGGGTTTTTTATTGCCAAGAATGAAGTATAAACAAGCTCAGTTTTTCAGATTATCCTGTTATGAACCCAAATGTCTAAACATTTTGTTGGGATATTTAGGGGATATACTAACACCAAGCAGTAAATAATTTAAATGTTGAGATTATGCACGGTTTTCAAACAAAATTAAAGTGTCCTGTTTGTTTTCAGTTGTCCTGGACCTATAATAACTCCTGTGTTGAATCATCTGTTTGATAAAATTACAGCAGTGGAGGCTGGCCAATACTTATGGGGCCAATAGTTACGATGTTACAGGCGCTGCATGTCCCAAGCC
>NW_015150628.1:627975-634093 GCF_000732505.1 Cyprinodon variegatus | reverse complement strand
TAAATAGGGCGTCTCCAACAGTCCTGCCACCAGTTACGCAATCACTCTTGTTAAATCACACGCAAACCATGGTTCAGCCCCTCGCGCAAAATTCCAGTTTGCGAGCGCAAATTACTGCACGCAAAATTGGATCTTGATAAATCCGGCCCTTAGTGTAGAGCAGATGTAGATTTGACCAGTCAGAGGCCTCCTGTCTGCGGTCACCTACAATATGGAAGAGGTGTAGCAGAGTGTCTGCGGAGGGGGTGGGGACGTCTCTTCGTTCACCGCTACACCTACGCAGACAACCTACTTTCACACCCCCCACCATGGACTGTTTTCCCTGCTGCTCTCTGGGAAGAGGCTTTGAAGCATTCGATGTGGGTCCAGCAGATTCTTAAACAGCTTCTTCCCCACTGCCATCAGACTGCTGGACTGTTGAAAAAACTCTAAATCAAATCACAAACTCTGCATCAAACTGATGACAACAAATCAAAGACACTACATATTTGCACCATAAATATTTGTTTAGAAATGCTCTGAACTTCCATATCAATGTGTTTTTGCACCATTTTTTTTTCTCCTACACTGTTTACATTTGATTACTGCTGCACTTTAAGGAATGGAAATGTTCTGAAAGCTGTACAAAACGAAATTTTGTTTTGTATATATTCTGTGCATAGAAAATAACAATAAAAGTTGTCCAAGTCCAAGTGTAAGTCATATAGGGTGCAAGGGCACCCCGAATATTAAGTTGTACATGCACAATAAAAAGATATAGGAGAGCTTGGGGTGCAACAAAGCTACACCCTGAGGTTACATGAATGAAGTTAATCAATAGTCCAAAGACAGATGGAGCTCGTACACTGTCTTTTTCCAGGATCTGGTTTTGCTACAAGTTTTGGCTAACTGCATGGAGCAAGGCTAATGCTTTATTCTGCTTTCCTGTCTCCTTTTTAAAACGTCAGGATCTGACCCAGCATGGAAAAAGACAGGTATAACTGATTTAAAGCGCTTTTAGGAAAAGGCAAAGCAGAATTACCAATCTGTGATTCACATTGAAAATAATATAATATAGCATACTTTTTGTAGATGTTTGTTTGTTTGCATAGTTGCTCTTAATTAACATTCTCAAAAAATAAATAGTTTTTATATATATTTAAAAAATATAAAGCGGATTAATAGCTTCTCCATTATTAACTTGATGCATTATTTTGTAGGCTTTTGACACCATATTGGACAATGCAAAACACAGATTTTCCTTCACAAAGCCTCAGAAAGGCAAGATTTCGGTACAAAAAGTAAATCTGTACAATGAAATAATATTTTGTTTTTATAAAGTGTTTTTTTAGAATGTATATTGTTGTTGGTAGTCATATAAATATACTGGTGTGATAACTTAGTAAACGTTAGATTGGTTTTTGGTATACGTCTATTTCAGATTTATAGCCTCCCCCTGGATAAAACTCCACCAGCTGCCACTGAATTACAGCTGGAGGGGGGTTATGCGCCCAGAGACAGAAGTCAATGCTTATTCTCCTCCTGTCAATAAGCTTTACAATAAATAGCTAGATAAGATAATGAGCCATTTAAATCAATTTCTAGAATGTTTCTTAAATGCATTTAACTCTGGACTTTGACTAGGCCATTCTACCAATTAAGTATGTTTTCATCTTAATATCTGAATATTTTTGTGTTGTCCTGCTGGAAACTATTAATGTCAAGTTTTCAGTTATTTTCAATTCAGTTTATTTATATAGTGGCAATTCACAACACACTCGAGGCAATTTACAGGTCCTCCTTTTCCACCTCCAACTAGTTTTCTCGCAGGATTGTCTATTAATTAGGATTCAAAACTAATCCCCAAAGCATGACCCTACCAGTGCCGTTTTACATTATGCTGCATTCAGGATGTCAGGTTTTTATATGTAGGCCAGAGGTTAATTAAACTTTCATTGAAGAAACCAAAGTCCTCTCCGTCATTTTTAAAATAAATTTTTCCACACAGCTCTGCTTTGGTGTGCGTCATTAACTGTGAAGCAGCACCCAACACTTCAAGCCTTTGTACTTTTGTAGTATGTTGGATCAGGCCACACAAACTGTATACATATACACAGGACGGGACTCCAACACATGCACACGGGCGCACACGCAGCGAGGAGAGGAAACTGCAACACAATGATAAGGTCTGGGAACACAATGGGCTCAGCGGTGCACAGACAGAAGCCAGGACCAGTTTAGCTCAGAAAGGTCAACAAGCCTCTCCAGGCTTTTATTCAGTTCCTCCAGTTATTATTGTTCAATGTTATAATGACTACTCCGATGGCCTTTATTTTGCAAATGTGGGAGCCATCCGGAAATACCAGCGAAATATGAAAATGCAAGCCCAAGACGAGAGAAGGGGGAGAAAGGTTACACATTAGAAGGTGAACTTCTTTGACGTCAGGTTTCCCATGGATACGTCTGGCTGTAGGTTGGACAGCCTGGAAGCTCATCAGAGGTTTCTAATGAAATTCCAGATCACCAGACATGTCTGAGTCCACTTGACAGACAAAACAACTCCAAAAAACATCATTAGACTAAATATTTTACAAGTTTGGAAACCATTTGTCATCAAATGTTCTCAATTTAATACAAACAATGGACTGCCTAATAACTCACTCTTGTGCTTTAAGACAGGAGTCTTCAACGTTTTCCAGGAACCCCAAACTGATGGCGAGATGGAGCAGGGACCCCATAATTATATATATAATTATATGTATCTGCCTCCATTTATCTGTTTACTACAGTGTGTTGAATTCATGTTAATGTGTATTTAAAGACATTTTAATTAGTGGAAAAAATTGCAGGGGGGAATATAAACACAAGGCTAATCAACAAAAACTTTCGCGACCCCCATGCAGGACCTCCGTGGACCCCCTGTTGAAGACCTCCGCTGGAATAGAACTTTCTTTTTCTCATAAAAGGAAACATGAATAAGAAACTGAGTTTATTATAACACAGTTGGTGGTTTTTCTATTTGTTTTAAGTCTGCAGTCTGTAGTCTCCTGTGACTTGAATGATATAAATAAAACAATTCTGAGTAATATCACTAGAAAATGTAACCCACTCGAGATGTCCGCCATTCTTGCTACAAGAAAAGCATGTTTTTGTAGGGGGGGATTTGTTTGTTTTTTTTATGACTCAATGTGCTGTGATGCAGAAGGAGTTCAAGGAGGTCATAGTGGGGGAAAACTGATAATCCTCAGTGATATATGAAATTTAAATTAGCCTCTAGTAGAGCAGTAACTGCAAGGACATCTGCAAAGTCAAGCTGTCTAAGCTCCCTTTCAATGATGCATAGAATGTGGCGTGCTGGAGGACCAAAGCTACAATTATCAGTAACCTGCATGCAGAGTTAGAAATAACTGAGTTATATGATAATGGTTTTAATGACCAGAGGTGTCAAAATTATTAATGTTCATTACTCAAGTAGAGGTATAAATCCCAATTTTGCAGAAGTTAGAGGATCAACTTAAACTTTTTACTCAAGTAAAAGTGTAAAAGTACCATTTTAAAAAATTCTTAAATTCTGAAAATAAAAGTAATGCAGGAAAAAAGTTAAGGACAGATGCTTTACTGCATCACTCTATAAAAGAAACATTTTTTTTACACTTCTGAGTGATAATTTCCTATGACTTAATTTTCTCAGTTTTATAACTAATTGTAACAGTGTCCTATTTAACTTTGCACCATCTTGAAAAACTATATATTTGGTATGTGGCAATGAACACGTTGGTGTTGCACCAACCACAAATAAATTGTATAAAACAAACTATGTTTGATGGTTTTTGGGGGTTTTTTTTTTATACCAACAGGGCATAAGAAAAATTATCTTAAATGAAATAAAACTAACAAGCCTATTTCTAAAATGTAAGGAGCAGAAAGTAGAGATAATGGGAAAAACAAAATTTAAGGAGTAAAATCTCTAAAAGTAATTACACCAGTAAAGTATAGATAGCCAATGAAGGTAATGAAGTATTTGTACTTTGTTACTTGAAACCTCTGTTAATGTCAGAATTTTTCATAAACAATCTAACCAATTACTTTCCATATAATGATAATACCAGTTACCCTACTTGCAATCTAAAAAGAGCATGTTACTACAAGCAACTTTTCATAAGCACACACTCTCTGCGCGGAAGAGTATTGCTTTCATTTTTCTTTGCAGAGACAGACCAGGAGAGCTGAGACAAAAGCATACTGTTGTTATGCTGTTAATTTGCTCATTATGTCCTGGAACAAACACTTAATCAATGTCGGTTACAAGCAGCCAATCAAATGAACCACCTTGCATCTTTTCACCTATCCACCATACTGACCAGACCTCTGTTAATCATAAAATACCGTTCTTTATTTATCCAGTGTTATACTGGTGTCACTTGCATGTCTGATGTTATTCTTTTTTACATGGAATTACTTGAGAATCAGTCCGGCAGGAGACTGCAATGTTGACCGTGGTTCTGCCAGATTTCTTCCCAAGAGGGAGTTTTTTTCTCCACTGTCACTGTATGCTTGCTCATCATGGCGGTTCATACCCACCTGCGCCTTGTTCCAGCTGGCATCCTTCTTCATTCCATCTGCCTTCTGGCACCAGTTCAAGCCTGGGGGGGCTTCATCCTTGTTCTCATTCAGCAGCTCATCCATTTAATCAAAATAAATTTCAGTATTAAAGTACTCGGCTGAAGCCAGAACAAAGATTTAAAATTATTGTTTTAATAAAACTCTTCTAATAGCCTTACTTCTTTTGTCAGTTTTTCAGTTTGAGATATTGCTGCTAGCTAACATGTGTGTATTCTGTGGTGCTTATCTGATGCACAGAGAAATTGGTTGATTTTCCTCCTGCTCAAAGGATGTGTTTTTTTAGACTGGCTAGCCTTTCCTCCAGACTCAACACTCACTGCTCCATATTTAACAACCGGCTTCCCTCGTCTTGCTTCCTATCGGCTACAACTTTTCTATGTTTTAAGCACTGGAAGCCAAAACATGCTTTCTGATTTTCCTCAATAAATCTGAGTCGCTTTCATAGACCTACTGTCGGTGCTATGGAAGTTAGGAAATATCTTTTTACAAAATAATTCAAATATGGACCAGTGATTGGGGGTCTCTACTGTAGGCAAAACAGAGAGAGATTGACAATAAGAAATAAATGCTGTACATTGTTCTATATCTCAATTCTTAAAGGTGTAGTGGAGGACGTTCTTTTTCTGGGTGGATTAACAAAATTAGTGGTTCTCCTAATTGTCATCAACTTAACAATCTCTTAACAAGGTGTATATGTGTGGTGAGCTACAGTTTGATCCAGTCATTGAAGCTCGCCTTTCTCACTGTGGTTCTTTGAAAATGGCAGAAAGCTAGAGTGTTTTTGGGAGATTCTTTCATGCGATGGCGTACACTGAAAGCACAGGTAGGGCTTCCCACTGATGCTTCGGTTGCAAAGTTTTTACTAGACGCGTAAAGTTTGCCATAATATTTGCAGAAATCCATTTCACATCACTGCAAGTGAAACGAGTAGAAATGGGCTCATGCATGCTCTCGCACACGTTTATTAGGTGTTTCCTCTCAGAAGCGGGTAAAGGGTTGTGCATGTGCATTTTTTTTTTTTTTTAAGGTGAAAGGGTGGGTCTTTTAAAATATTTGTGAAAATCCACCACTATATTTATATAGAGAATATCAAATTTGGTAAACTCTGTATTGTTAGATCAAAAGTTAAAACAAGAAGCATTGAAGCTGTGGAAACTCTCACCGCACTGACCTCGAGGAGTTATTTACCACATAGACTGGAGGTATATAATGTGTTTGTTTAGGTTACTGCTTTTGGTAAACCTCTACAGATAAACATCAGAGGTAATAATACCTTTGTGTAAGACAATGAGCCAGATGCTGTCAGAGGTGGTTGGTGTGATAGGGTAGACACAGAGTGCAGCTGAGCAGAAGTGCAGAGGATATCTGCCAGTATAACAGTCAGGGATGCACCTCTTCTGGTGACCCTTGGTTTGGTCATCCCAACATCATGCTCCAACACATGGAAATAAAGGCATGTTGTAATTGGGTTTCTTTGTGCCTAAAAGTCCACAATATCTTGACCACCAGGGTAACT
>NW_015150628.1:620151-626347 GCF_000732505.1 Cyprinodon variegatus | reverse complement strand
AAGTACTCCAGAGTGTTGCTCAGCATTGGGGTGAGTAGAAAATGAAGGCTAATCATGTTTTGGGTGTACTATTCCTTTAAGAATTCAACTTAGATAGAATAAATTCAATAATATTTCACATTCTGACCTTCTACATGCTCTCTGTAGAAACAACAGTTTGCCCTGTTTGATGCTTTGGATGTTAAAGATGACTTTAAATGTCTGTATTACTCCTCTAAGTCATCTAGGATGTCTTTTATAGATGTTCAAATATTTGATGCCAATTTTTGTGCTGAGGATCTAAGCTTTCTTCATGATATACAAATTAATGAAGATGGTTGATGTGAAAGGAGCTCTGTGTGTTCAAGCAGTGAGAGACAGTTTTTAACTGGGGGATTTCTGACCAAAATGGATGAATATCAAGCTATATTCCCTTATGTCATTTTTGCCTTTGATAATAATCTTCATGGTGGTCTCCTTCACATCACAGACAATCTGCCCGCAAACATCCATCCCACTGATGTCACATTAAGACGTCGGCTCCGGCCGCTTGTGGCGACGACCTCAGAGGTCCGTCTGGGGAAACGTCTCACTGATCCTCAAAGCAAGGAGGAAAGACCAAAGCGGGTCGCTGCCCACCACAAAATGGCAATGTTCTTACATAATCCCTGCATTTTTTTTCCATAATATGACTTTATCTTTGCCTTCTTCCTGCACTGCAGTTATCCAACAGGCTAAAAAGGTCAAGACATTCAACAAGCAGGGACTGATTTTGGTAAAGGTCTGTAAGCATCGAGGAAAAAGTTTACCAAAACAAAACGTGGTGTTTTTCTTTCTTTTAGTGAATTATTTTTGGATTATCTTATATTTTTAAGCAGCCCATAATGTCTAAAACTACCTGTGTTACTCTATTGTAAACCTTAATGAGCATAAAAGTAAAAGTGGAATCTATGACCTTTTTTAGATATTTCATTAATGTGGCGGGACCTTCCTGTATCAAATCCAAAAATAAAACCTCAGCAACAGTTTCTTTTTCTTTTTTTAAGAAAATGATTAAGATTCAAAGCAATGCAAACCTCTGGAGAGAAAAAAAATTTAAGATATTGTTGCCAACATCTAAAAATTGCTGATGGAAGCCATTGCTTTCGCTAAGACGTAGTTTCTCACCATCTTAAAAAAAACTAAAGCCATATTTAGAGCTGGGCATCAGAGCCATATCTGCTGTGAGCTGGGTGAGAGTCTGTAATTGGAAAGAGTTGTTTTTGCAGCTATGAGGGTGATACTTTCTTCCATATGAAGTCTCTTAACTCTACAAAAGCAGTAATCTCCCCTAAGAGACAGACGACCGGAGCCCTATAAGTGCTAATGACTATTTGCTGTTGTTTTAGGCAAACATTCATCTCAGTTCAGGAGAGACAATGAAATTCCTTTAGGGTTATTCATCTGTTTTTTTTACGTCAGAAGACGTCGGGCTCTGTTCAAAAGTCTTAAGTCGCCACATTTTTCATCATACCTACCTGACAATTTAATGGAAAATGTGAGAACTTCTTTTCCATCTAGTTTTTTGGATACATCTAGATGTTATTTTACTTTTCTCCTTATTGTGTTGTGACTGTCAGTATGTGTAAAGCTGCTGCTACACTGCAATTTCCCATCTTGGGATAAATAAAGTTGATCTGTCTGTGTGTCTGTGTGTCTGTCTGTCTGTCTGTCTGTCTGTCTGTGTGTCTGTCTGTCTGTTGACTTTTGTTGCACCTTTTGTAAACAAATATTTGACTAAACATCTTCTACGATGTGATCTTTTGCTCATCTTTAATGTATTTATTATCATTATTTATTATTTCTAGGGGTTTTTTTTTTATGTCGTTTACAAGTACAACTTTGAAAGCCTCCATCTTTTGTCACAGAATTTGCAGGTTTTTGCTATTTGCTGTTCTATATTTTGCTACATATTTCTGTGATTGTAGCATTTCTCCTCTGCAGCATTTTTCTTTGCATGTGATTTTTGTATTTGTGGGTCAGTCTAATTGTGGTATTTACAGGACTTTTTAAATGTTCATGGAAATCATGTTTTTACAGGCCAATTGTGCCCTTTGATCACCGGATGTTTCTTTAGGGGATGTTACTTAAGCCAAGCAATGAAATTTTGTTAATTGAAGAACTTTCTGATGGTCATAAAATTAATTTAAATACTTGTCTTTAACTGGATATCATCTTTTGATTGTGGTTTAAATCAAATTATTTAGCAGACACCATTCAATATCTTTTCTAATCTCTCTGAAGTTTGGTTGAACAAATTTCTCAGCTGAAATACTTTTCCTCTATGAGTAAAGCTTCAAGAATTTAAATATTATGTAAAAAAAAAAAAATACATTGTGTCTTTGCCTATAAACCTATTATTTAATAGATTCATTAAACATTTCAAGCCTTTACTTCAGTTTTTATTATGAGGGATTAGAGATCATGAAAACCCAAAATGTCGCATCTAAGAAACATTTAAGATTCTGAAAATTTTAAAAAGACAATCAGAGAAAGTTGAGTGAAAGGGAAAAAAACTCCAATTGAGAGTTTGGTGGTGCTTCATAAGGACTGGTCTGAATTTGTAGCAAGTGCATAAACAAATCCTGCACATGGGCTGCATATTATGTTGCATTTTTTTTTTGTTAAGTCACAATGCATCAGAAGCATTTCTGGGCAAAGGACCAAAAGAATTGGACTGCTGCTCAGATGCCAAAAGTTGTCTTTTTTGATAAAAATAGAGGTTTCATTTCATTTGGAAATCAAGGCATGGCAAGACACGTTTATCTTTATAGCATGTAAGTCAGTACATGGACAATTCAGAGTGCTTTACATGAATTAGATAATAAAAGAGAAGAAAAACAAAAGCAAATAAAGATAAAAACATTTGTAGAACAAATGAAACAGTTGGACCACAACCATAAACTAATATTACCTCAGTTAACAGTTTAACTTCAACAGACAAAGGCAGTTCTAAATAAATGGGATTTTAACTTTGACTTAAAAGAACTCAGGCTTTCAGCACTTTTACAGTCTTCTGGAAGTCTGTTCCAGATGCATAGGAACTAAATGCTGCTTCTCTATGTTTGGTTCTAGTTCTGGGTGAATAGAGTCCACCAGAAATAGAAGACCTGAGTTGTCTGGGAGGTTGATACACTAACAATAAATCTGTTATGTATTGAGGTGCAGATCCATTCAGTGAGTTATAGACTAACAGACGGATTTTAAAGTCAAATCTCTGAGCTGCAGGAAGCCAGTGTAGGGACTTTAGAACCGAGCTGAAGTGCTCTACTTTCTTAGTTCTTGTGAAAACACAGGCAGCAGAGTTTTGATTCAGCTGCAGGTGTCTGATGGACTTTTTTGGCAAATCAAGTTCCGAACACCTAGACGAAGGTTGAAGAGACTAAGAATTCACTTTGCTTACTGGTCAATGTAAAGTTTTCCCTGTAGCTGTGGCTCAGAGTAATCTTCTGATGTTGGTCCACAGCTGTCTAGCAGGGCATTTTAGACACCTTCATGCTTCCTTCTTCTGACAAGCTTTTTGGAGAAGTTTGTTTCAATTTCTAACCAGACTTGGTGCCCTTCTACCTACCAAAGGCACCAAAAGCAGGTTCAGGACCATGGTGGCGCTTCCATTACACATCAGCTGATCACCTCCATCACCTGCTCCTGGTCAAAAATGCTGATCTTTTGAGTAAAACAAAGAAAAAATATAGGATGCTCTTTTTTTTAGCAGTCTGTCATTGACTACCATTTAGTTTATTTAATTATTTTTAAATCATTTGTAGCTTTTGGTTTTATAGCCTTCCATGCCAGGGAGGCTTTCTCACTTTCTGTTCTTAAATCTAAAAAAACACATCCTTCCTTTCTGGCTTCTAACCCAGTTTGAGACATTTTTGTTTGTGGTATTATTATTACTTACCGGTATTTATGTGATTCTGCCCTCTAATTGCTTATTTTATCATAATTTTGGTTCTACTTTTATTTGGTTATTATATTTTAAATTTCCTGATGTTTATTAGATTGTAGGCTATGTAAAGTACTTTGGCCAACTGAGTGATATTTTAAGCTGCTACAGAAATAATGTTTAGTTGAGAACAATTACCTTTACTATACAGAACATTAGCTTAGCTTCTGAGATTAGTGACAAAGGATTTTTTTACTAAACTGTTCAAACCTTCAGTCTTTTAAAGCATGGATGCAGCATTGTGATCCCCAAAACAAAGCGGGGTCCAGATCCAGCCTTTCTTTTCGAACAACATAAGCCACCTAAAACAGCCTCATAACTGCATTGTCCTGACAGAATCGCTTCAAAGCAGGACCTGCTGTTTCTGCTGCATCTCAATAATCAGGTGAGGCACAGAACCAGGAAGCTGACGAGGATTCCTGGGGTCTGTTCCAAGAGATGTGGGTCTTCAACTACAGTAGGAATCCTACTTTAACATTTATACTTTTTATTGGGCTGCGTTTCTCTTAGCCCAGGATAAAATAAATGTTCAGAGGAGGATTGGTAATAATATGGGGGGTAAAGATCTATACTGGACAAATAAAATAAAAATCTGTGTCTTTATCTTCAAGTCTGTACTGTAATACCTGGAAATGAATCTTATATTACTTTAATTTAGCTGTGTTCTTTTGAATGTTTTTTTTTTTTTTTTTTTACATAAAGATAGCTTAAAATGGTGGGTTTGGTGTTATAGTGATTTGCATGTAGAGCTAAACCAGGAAAACATGACTGCTTAGCTGACTCTGTGTGAAAGAGAAGATAAACATTCAGTCGTTCTGCAATGAAGCACACGTATTTGAACAGCAGAGGGAAGGCATGCGTTATAGCCCATGTGCTTTTCACCCTTCTTGTTGAAAGCTTATTTCTCCTCCTGTCATCTTGAGCCCCCCACATCAGAATCAGCACCTCTCCTCCTTCCCCCTGTCCCTCTGTCTTGTATGAGTAACAATAGTCTATTCTGTGCTGTCCCGTGCGACTGGAGACACACCCAAAGCCAAGGCCATGGTGCGAGGGGAGACTGCTGGCCGATGGCCAGCTGAGACAGACACTGGCTCAATTCTCGTCTGGGAGAGCAGAGTCCACTGGGGAGCAGCAAGGGCCTTATCTGTTTAGCTGCAAACTATGGCTGTCATTTTGTGCAGATTCCCCATGAGAAAATATCAAGCTTTAGCCATTTCTAAATAGTCTGTAGAATAAAAACAGAGGCATTCTTGTTATAGTTGCATAGAGACATCTGCGACATCTCACCACTATTAGGATAAATTTAAAGAAAGAAACTGTGGAAAGTGAAAGATTTTAAAATCTTACCTGCAGCAGATAACTTACTCTGCAACTTCACTTTTTCTCAATCCAGATATGTTGGTCCTGAAAGCTTGCAGCTAGAGGATTAAGTGGATTGTGTGAATGTTATTGTAGGAACTGTTCATCTATCCTAATGTTTATATGGGGCAAATGTTTAAAGAGTAGCCAGTTATGTTCTAAAAAGAGAAATGAGCTGTGTCCGATTGCTAACTTCACTATAAAGTCCCCTATATAGTCCCCACTCTATGTAGTGATTGAGGGTTTAGGGGTTAGGGCAGACGGTCGGACTCAGCCATGTCCTGAGTTTGAATTCAGCGGCTGCGTCCTTCGAAAGCCAGATTTGTCAGCTGATTACGTCATAGCATGCCGCCAAAGTCTGTTCAGATTGGAAGACTCCTCCTTTAATATAACCTTCTTTTTGCTTTCGGTAGGTACGGATAGTGACAGTGAGAGCCTTTTTATAAAAGGACGAATCCTGTGTAGCCTCGGTTATTCCGTTACTCATTGCAAGTTCAAGCAAGCCGATTGCTCTGTGATCGGAGGAAAAAGGTTAATGGCACCAAAAAGTAGTGTTAGAATAATTATAATTGATGATGTGCGAGTTTATGATACCTTGGTATTGGCTGCCTGTTGCGTGTAAGAACGGATGTTTTCCACAATAGTTAATCTAATTAGGACAATTCCTCTGTCTGGATATGCAGCTATAATCTTCATTCTGTATGTGGCAATTTGGATATGGAATGAGAGCGTTGTCCTTCAGCTGAGAACGAAGTGTAATATTTTGATAAGGCTGGAGCCATGGATGTCTAATCATCTGCTAACGTGTATGATGTAAAATATGATGATGTGGCAGACTGGAGATGTAGAAAAATGCCTTTTTAACTGTTAATC
>NW_015150628.1:576131-620116 GCF_000732505.1 Cyprinodon variegatus | reverse complement strand
CTATATAGTCCCCACTCTATGTAGTGATTGAGGGTTTAGGGGTTAGGGCAGACGGTCGGACTCAGCCATGTCCTGAGTTTGAATTCAGCGGCTGCGTCCTTCGAAAGCCAGATTTGTCAGCTGATTACGTCATAGCATGCCGCCAAAGTCTGTTCAGATTGGAAGACTCCTCCTCTAATATAACCTTCTTTTTGCTTTCGGTAGGTATGGATAGTGACAGTGAAAGCCTTTTTATAAAAGGACGAATCCTGTGTAGCCTCGGTTATTCCGTTACTCATTGCCAGTTCAAGCAAGCCGATTGTTCTGTGATCGGAGGAAAAAGGTTAATGGCACCAAAAAGTAGTGTTAGAATAATTATAATTGATGATGTGCGAGTTTATGATACCTTGGTATTGGCTGCCTGTTGCGTGTAAGAACGGATGTTTTCCACAATAGTTAATCTAATTAGGACAATTCCTCTGTCTGGATATGCAGCTATAATCTTCATTCTGTATGTGGCAATTTGGATATGGAATGAGAGCGTTGTCCTTCAGCTGAGAACGAAGTGTAATATTTTGATAAGGCTGGAGCCATGGATGTCTAATCATCTGCTAACGTGTATGATGTAAAATATGATGATGTGGCAGACTGGAGATGTAGAAAAATGCCTTTTTAACTGTTAATCGGGGCCACTTCCTGATAGGTGAGTCCGGAGGTGAGCAGCTGCCATTCTGTAACTTCTAAGCAATTTCTCTGCTCTGAGTAAGATTACAATTTCTATCAGAATCTGTTGTCATGTCTCCTGGCTATTTAATATATATATGTTAAGAAGTGTTATTTAAAGAGTTTGTCCCGAGTGGTCTCTTTTCAGGGAAAAGAATCGGAGAGATAGAGTATCAAGGTGCAGACACAGAGCCTATCTTTAACAGTAGTGAATAATGTAAGTGCAGTTTAATATGATACAAGTATGTGAATGGTTCTGTTTGAAATGAATAAAAATTGTTGTTTTTAATGGTTATTGAATCAGATACGTGGCGGATAATGTTTGGTTCAATGAAAGGTTTTATCTGTCCCTGTTGAAATTAGTTTGGCTGACATTTAAGCACAGATTCCAATATCTGTCAAGTGTGGGGACTATAAATCTGATATTCGTGATGGCGGTACTGCTGCTGAAGCTCCTCAGAAATGTTATTGGCATTGAGAACAGTAGTGAGAAGTTCGGTATCCATTCTTTGCCTGCTTTTTGTGTCAACTGCCACGTTGATAGGCAACAGAGTATACGGCCAGAGAAGGACCTGTTTGTATCTTGTATCTTTGTATCGGCCTCCTTATTTTCATGGACCTGGAACGACCCGGTCCAGGTAGACTGGGTCCTTGGAGGATGCGGCCTCTGAAATCAAACACACCCATGGAGGCTAGAAGCTTTGTGTGTCACTAATGATCTTCCTAATTGAAACATGCACTAAGAACAGAACATAATTATTTCCAGTTGGAATAACTGTTAGTAAAGTAAAGCTGTGTAAAATCCATACAATTTTTAAAACATTAAGTAAACAGTGTTTTTTAAGTCCTATCAATTTTTTTACATTTTAACTGACCAGAAAAAATTGTACATGTTAAAATCTCAGAATCTGAAGAAGAGAGTTATTGAATCTAAACATGTAAGTTGGCCGAGGCTAATCAGCCTCTGACTATCAGTCTGGCTAACTTAAACAGGACTACAGACTGCGATCAGTTGCTTCATTACGATACTTTAAACAAACGAGAAGTGCTCTGAGAGCGCAGACCTCAGCCAAGCTGTAAATTTTGCCCTATATTGTAACTTACACCTATAGCTAAAACTCACACATGATCTGAATCAATATGACATTTTAACGAGATTTCCCTAAAATCCTTTCCTACATAAGGCACTGTGTGTGTCTGCAGCCTCTGGTGTTTGTTCTGCATTCACCTTCTTCATTCACTCTCCTCTCTTGTTTGATCAGCAGATGGAGACTTTGAGTAAGGTATGGCTCACCTTTCCATGTTTTCTTTTTTTTTGTTTTTTGTTTCTGTCTTTAGTAAAATACTTCGGGACTTAAGGGCTGCCACACTCTGGTTTGGGGGGGAGGAACTACTTGTTCCACCAACTAATGTTAAACCCTTTTTTTAATCCTGTATCCAGGTTATGATCTGGAGCATCAACAACATTTAATAACTTGTTCCTTGGCATGAGGTGCATCAAAATTTCCTTAAAATCCATTCATAGCTTTTCAAGAAGTCATGCTTACAGTCAAACAAACACATAATGAAAAATAATAACTGAACTTTATTGATATCACACTGGAGAAATTCACCTCTGCATTTAACCCATCCCGTTGGGGAGCAGTGGGCTGCCATTGTGGGGCAACTGGAGAGCAGTGTGGGGTTAAGGGTCTTGCTCAGGGAGAACAAGGTGCAGGCTGTGGGGATTGAACCGGGTACTTGCAACCTTCTCAGCGCACAGGTGCACTGTTCTAACCACTATGCTAACACTTCTTTAAACGAGGAAAAAAAAAAAAAAACGGAACACATAACCTTCTTAATGGCGGTTAAAAAAATTATATATAATAATATGTAATAACATAATAATAGGTGTAATAGAACATTTTCCAAAAATAATATAGGATTTAAATTTGATCATTTTATATTGCTTTTTTTCAACATTATTTAGGGATATATATCAGTAAAAACAAAACAGTTTGGTTTGTAGAAGCATAATGGTGATGCAGAGATAGAACGACAAAATTAAATGAATACATTTTTTTTGGTCTTGGCCCTTTTCTGTTTAGCCATTACCTTTTTGTATGGAATGAGTTATTATCTACAGGTAAGATAATAACCACCTTAAGGCTATTAAGAGAACCCCGGTTCCAAAATCCTGAATCTGTTAAGGTTAAGGTCAGGCCTCTGATAAGACTCAACTTGCTTTATTGTCTGACAACATAAATGTGACCCACCAACACACAGTGGGACTGCAGCGGCCACCCTAATTATAT
The DNA here is from genome assembly GCF_000732505.1 of Cyprinodon variegatus. Classification (NCBI taxonomy): domain Eukaryota; kingdom Metazoa; phylum Chordata; class Actinopteri; order Cyprinodontiformes; family Cyprinodontidae; genus Cyprinodon; species Cyprinodon variegatus. The sequence continues at coordinate 617,120 of NW_015150628.1, read as the reverse complement.
AATTACCCCTTGTCTGATTGCCCTATGCAGCTGAGACGAGGGAGGGCCTTTGTGTGGCCAGAGGAATGTTATGTGCTTGGCATTTTTCAGCAAAAGGGCAGCTTTCTGGGAGCCTGTGCCAAAGAGAGGAGCGGAGGGTGAGATCACAGCTGCCGGTGCCCACTCTATTGGGGTTATTTTTCCTCGTTTTTGTTTTTTTCTTCTCTGGGGCTTTCTTGTCTGCCTGCAGTTTCCCTATCTGTCCCCGGATCTAGCTCTTGGACATCAGGACAATTCCATCTCTCTTCTGCATCTTTCCCTCCTGCCAATCATGCCCCCCTCCAGCAATTAAACTCCCCGTCATCTGCATACTTCCAGCTCCAGCAGATTCTGCTCTCTTGTGGACAGAGAAGTCTTTTTGGATGTGGAATGGGCAGGATAATGATAGCTTGACAGGTCACACTGTTACAGGGCTGCTGAGGGCCGCCGCTCCCACATCTGATAAGGCTCCTGGAGGCGGCTGCTCCTGCTGCAGGATAGGAAGGCGTTGCTTTTGTTTCGGTGCATGAGCCGCTGCGTGGATAAGAAAGACCAGAGCATTAGCAGGTGTTGGAAAAGATTACAGAGCTGACTCAAACAGCGTGCCTCCTATTACCTTGCCTCTTGAATTGGAGTCAAAAGCAACAAGGCGGGTGTCACACAAACCGTGTTCTCCCACACTTCAATAGGAGATCCAGACCTGTTTCCTGACATTTATATCAAGGGGCTCCTAAATCACTGCACATCGCTACTGGGGATTTTATGAAGCCTTTTCTTCTCACTAATGAAAACAGCAGGGTTAATGGTATTTTGGCGCCAAGCTCTCCTTCTGAATTCCTCTGCAGGAGCTTCTGTTGAATTCAGCCCCATGTTGGAATAGCAAGGCTGAAGCAGTTTGTATAAACACATTTGGAGTTTTGAATTAGAGCTCTTTTCAATAACAACGACACAATAGCAGAAGGCAAAGTATGTTATGACTTCACAGGGAGCTCATCATTTTCATAAAGAAAAAAGTAGGACAGGTGTGGTTTGATGGAACAGTTTAGACCTGATTAGAACATCCAAAGCATTAATCAGATAAAAGATTCAGGAAGAAAGGGGCAATTCAGGTCAGAGTCATCACCCACAGTAAACACTGGCTTACATAGCTTGGCGGTGGCCAAGCTATTTATGCCAGCCTAATAGAGGGCAAAGCTAAAAGAAAACCTATCAGAAGCTACAAAACATTTCTGACCTGTTAGGGTTTTCAGTGCCAGCTGCAACATGGGCGGTTCTAGACAGGGGCCAACTGGTCCCCGTTATGGCCCCCACACAGAAAATATACACAGCAAAAATAAGAACCCAGGTGAATAATTTTTTGTTAAAATGTAATGTACTTCCCCTTCTTTTGTGCAGGTACCCGGTAAGTAAGAAATTAGTTCAACAGAATGGTTGTTTAGTGGTTAGAGCAGAGCTTGGAAGCCTGAGGTTGGGAGTTTGAAAACCACTGCCACTTTGGGTCCTTGAGCAAAGACCCTTAACCTCACACCGCTCCCCGGGCACAGTAAATGACAGCCCACTGCTCCCCAAGGGGATGGGTTAACTGCAGAGAGTGAATTTTGTTGCACTGTACCTGTGACAGTATAATGATAAAAATAAAAAAGCTGGAAACTATGTGTAAAATAAGAGAAAACAACTCAGTTATCACATTTCAACAGCATTATAAACAAATTATCTTATATAAATAATCCATAAATTTGTGTCAATAGCTAAAAAGCTCATAGGGACATACCTGCAGCTATAAAAGGCAAATGGCTCTGCAAATTCAACTAAAAAGACACACCACACTTTTCAGATTTTTGTTAGTAAAAATACTAAGAAGCCAACAACCCTACACGCTTGTTACATTTTGTGTTGGTGCATAACATGGAAAAATGAGTGAAAAAAAAGTAGAAAGTAAAGTTTAAGGTTTATTTAACTGCATTAAATGTTTTATTTGGAGGCCTGAGAGCAGAGCTGGGGAATAAGAGTGCATCTGAAATCCCCAGCAGGAAAGGTCGGGACTTGAGAGATTCCCATAGACTTCCAAGCTGCCCGCCTGGTCTATATGCCCACGCATCAAAGCCTCCCTCTGGTCATCACACAGCATGAAGTATGTGAAAGAATGCTATCAGGGCATAGGAGGACACCAGGGGCCCAGCATTCCCATTACCAACACACACGCCCATTACATTTTACTGATATAAATAAAGCATAAAATTCAAGCTGAAGAGCTGATTAGCACGGAGTGTCACTTAATCGTAGCAACAGGTCCCAAGACATTATGTTTGGGTAAACAGAGACCTTGGATTGAAGAGAACGCTTGTTAGTTTGAGCCAAGAGAGAAGCCTCTCCCACTGTCAGCCTAACTCTGGGAGCTCCTTTGTTTTGCTCATCTTAAATAGCCTTGACAAATTTTTTCCTCTGTGTAGAATCTTTGGCTGAACCGGAGGCGTCTTCCAAAAAACATTCTGGCACAGAAGCAGATCTTCATTTTCCCATCAGTGAAGCAATCAAAATCCAAGGTTACTCCACAGCGAACCCTGCTGACTGACCTTAATCTTTCCCCTCACTCTGACCCTGCTTCCTCCCAACCGATGGATGGAGATTAATGCAGAATCTGATCGGATGTCCGGGTAGGAAAAGTCTGTAACCTACTGAGTGCATTCCACTGAATAGATTGACAGTCATCCCAGCTGAGCATGGAAAGCAGCACTGAGGAAGAGATGAAGGTTGGTAGAGTTAATAACATGAGAACAGAGCTTTACATCAGCATCTATGTGTGAAGGTTTGGAATATACACTTTTAGTGGATTTTAAAAGCTATTTTTAACCTGAATTAAACACTAAAGGATATAAAAGGGGAAATAGTGCTCCCTTGTGTTTACAAGCATGTAGTGTTGAGTTTAGAATTTGTAGAGCCTTTTTAACAATCTTAGCTGCAGATCTGGTTAAAGATTTAATAATATAAAGACTGAAATGTTTGATACTGACAAAACTTGTTAATTTTGTCAGCGATTCTCAACTTAAAGTAGATTTATACATCAAGTCTTTGTGTTTTGGGATCTGCAAGGATTTACTGATGTATTCTCTATGCAAAACAGACTATTTTATTAGTTTCCTTTAAATTTAGGTTGTTATTATCAAGCAGTTTGTTGGGTTGTTTGCACCACTGATTTAAATCCTTCCTTTTTAGCTCTGGATGTTTCAGGTTGACGTCCTGTTAGGGAGGCGAACCTCCGCCCAGTCTGGGAGTCCTTCATTTTTGTGCAAGGAAACATAAGGACACATCAGCCAAAGATGATGTAAGCCAAAGTTAGGAGTATAAAGAGGTAGAATATTTATTTATACCTGTTTAATTCTGCTGCAAAGTATAGGTTTTTTTTAAATACTGCTTGAAAAACAGTAGTTTTCAGGTTCAGACCTATTTTATAGACAGTCGAAGGCTGTCAATGTGCAAAAAATATCAAGTTCTTAAACATCTAATGTGTTTTATTTATTCTAAGCAACAAACACAATCATGTCTATATTGCAGCTCCACACACCATAATTGTCCTTTTAATTTTGTAATTCATGAATTAATATCAAACACATTTCATGATATCCTTTTTTATTCAAATTTGCAATAAGAAAAGTATCTAAATTCTTTGACATTTTAGATTAGAAGTTACTGCATCATTACTTTGAGTAGGAACTAGAAACTGTGCAGTGACTGAATTTCTAAGTTATTTTTTTTTTAGATGTAACTTAATTAAAAGAAGTTACCTTTTTTAAGTAACGTCCCCAGCACTGGTCAGCAGTTGCATTGTTATCCCAATAGAGCTGGAGGAAAGGAAGGAGTTAGGAAAAGGAAGCAGGATGCTTCCAGTCGATAGTTCATTTGATAGAGGGTATCCTGATGGTTTCCCACAATCCTCATGGAGTTTAACCTGTGTGACAGATGCTAATGTGTCGTCTAGATTCGGCACAGGAGTCCAGAGCTCCTTTCTTACACTTGATAGTGTCCTTACTGTTGCCCCTGCAAAAGGTGAAGGGATAGCAGCTAGGAACAGGAGCTATAATAAGATGGGTATCACTTCTTTTTACTTTTTTCCATTATACCTTGTATTTGTTTAATGTTTTTTCTTTTGTTTGTTTTATTAACCTGTAATCCATATTCAACCAAACTTGACTGTATTAGTCCAAAAGATTTGAAGAGTTATTTTATTTCTTTTTATATTTGTATTATTTGTTGTAAAATTCTTACTGTTGTGTTTTTAGGAAGGCAACTTCTCAGGAACAGATGAAAAATAGCCTCTTGGCTAATTCTGGTGCATTTGCAGCAATGTACTGTCCCTGTCAAATAAATAAAATAAAATAAACATTTAACTCCTTTCTTTCCTGTCTGTGGATTTAAAAAAAATAATAAATCACCCCAACAGCATGATAACACCTTAAACATGCCTTGAATTTGCGATTGTGTTCAGGTTGATGTACAGGATTATTTACTTTTTATTAAATCCACTGACTGGATCCCCTTCTTCCACTTTTTTTTTTATTATATGGCTTAAAGGTTCTCCCACCTGAGCTGTGTATCCCCGCAGCTCCTCCAGCATTGAGATGGACTTATTAACTGATCTTCTACTCAGTTGTCTCGCTGGCCAGCCTTTCACTTTAGGTAAATATGAACATCATTTTCAGATAATGGGTAGGGAAATACCGTATGTAGTCTAACAACACTGCTTTAAATTCCTAACTACCTCTTCTCGATCCGTTAAATAAAATCCTAATAAAAACTCTGAATAAAGACAGGCTGAAAACTAAAGAAGCTCAACATTCTCCAGAATTGATCCTTTAATAAACTATTGAATTGAAATAATAACCTCTTAATGCAAAACTTCAGTTTATTTGACTTCCTCACCAGTGTCATCTTTATTTCTTCCAGTATGAGGAAAATACTGCAGTAGCAGTCAGAGGAATTCAAAGCACATTTATCAAACAGCTTCTTTTATTGAGGTGTGCACAAACACCACAATGAACTGTTTATCTTCTAGTCTCTGTGCAGATCAGAGGCTGCAGGTTTGCCCATTCTGTTACAGCTCCAGTTCAATCTTCACATCCATCTTGGATTTGTAGGGCTCCAGCAGGGGGCGGATCTCTTCAGTCAGGAACCTGGCAACCTGAAGGAGAGAGGAAGAAGCAATTAGATGATTTTCAGAGACGATGTCCAAAACCAAACAAGCGAACACACCTGCTGTGGAGCACGGCCGATAAAGGTCTTAGGGTCCAACAGGGCATCCAGCTGCCCCAGGATGGGGGAGAAGTAGGGGTCTTTCTGGACTCTGGCCAGCAGGTCGTTGTCTCCACCTTCCTGTTTAACTACAGCTGCTGCCTCCTGGGACAGAACCCGGATCTTCTCGTGGCAGTCCTGGAGGGAAACCAGAGATCAGTAACCAGAGAAGTATTGATTTCTGCTTTGGCTACTTTAACATCAGATTTACTCTAATATCAGCGATAACCTGAGGATCTAAACCCTGGGCAAAACTATGTTCATCCTCATAGATTATTGGTGATTAACCAGAACTGAAGGGTTCAGTTCCAGCAGCTACAATCTGACCTAATAAGTTCTACACCTGTAAAATCCAGAAATCTGTGAAAAAGAACATTTTTAAGTCAACATGAAGTAGACTAAAAACAGCTTAAAAAGCACATGATGATTTGATCTCAAGATATTAAAGGAAATATAAAAACTAACGGACATCTATGAGTCTAACAAAATAATGTCATTTTTAAGAATATGTATTAAGATAACGTGAAACTATGAAGAACCTCTAAATGCTGCGTCAGTGATTCTACTAGAAGAAAGAGACCAAGAAGAGAAAGGTCTAAAGACGAATATGGATTTAAGTGAAAAAAATAAAAAACATCTTGATGATTAAAACATGATGCGCCTCAAGTAAAAAACTAACAGTATTTTCAACAGAGGAACAAGTAGAACATAATGGTGGTAGTATGATGCTGTGGGATTGCCTCGTTGTGTGAGGGCCTGGAAAACCAGCTGCTATGATAAAACAAAGAAAGCTGCTCCAAAGCAGCAGGATCCTGAAGAACAATAACCTTGGTCTTGTTATGGAACAAGACCAGGCAACTCAAAGTGGAATTAAATGCAATGCAGATGCTGTTGCATCACAATAAACAGGCTGTTACTCAAAAATCCCTCCAGTGTTATGAAATAAAATCAAAAATGAGCCGAAAATCCCGACAATGATGTAAACGACTAATGAATTAAGGCTTTTTGAAAATAATAGCTGTCATTGCTGGTAAAATCTTTTATTAGCTCTAGGGTGTGATTACTTTTCAGGCATGGCCATTTGGGTTTAAAAAGCATATTTAGCTCAATAAATAAAATCTAAATCTAGAATCTGATTTCTGAATTCACTTGGATTCTTTTTGACTCATTTTTATATTTGATTTGGGAAAAGAAAAGTAAAAACAGCAGCATCCATTAGGGGAGGAGCTTCTGTACCCCCTCCTACCTGTCTGTTCCCTCCAGCCTTAACCATGGCCATAATGATGTTCTCTGTGGCCATGAAAGGCAGCTCGTGGCGAATGTGCCTTTCGATGACCTTGGGGTAGACCACCAGACCCTCTGTGATGTTCTGCAGAGTGCTGAGGATGATGTCTGCGGTCAGGAAGGACTCTGGGAGGGAGATCCTCCTGTTAGCATCAAAGAGAAAACTCCAATCAGTCTAAAAGCTCAGAGTGATTACAACAACTTCTGTTATGTTGGTGATAATCCTAGCGAACCTGTTAGCACTGTCGTCCAGCGTCCTCTCAAGCCACTGGACCGAAGCCGTCTGCAGCGGGTCGGCCATCAGCGCCACCAGGTGACGTGCCAGGCTGCAGCAGCGTTCTGATCGCATCGGGTTCCTCTTGTAGGGCATTGCACTAGAACCTGCAAGGCAGAGCATCAACTTAAACCATTTACATCATCAAGCATGGCGTTTCTAAACAGCTAAGCGCTAACAAGCAAACAAACCGATCTGCTCCTTCTCAAAAGGCTCCTCTATTTCCTTCAGGTTGGCCAGCAGGCGGATGTCCGTACAGATCTATCAGAAAAAGCAAACAGGAGAAAAGGGGCTCATTTTCACTTAAACACCACTAGATGGAGACATTTCTAGATATTTCTACCCCCCAATAATACCTTGTGAACAGTGGCACCCAAACTGGCCAGGGTGGACAGACAGTCGACGTCTACTTTACGACTGTATGTTTGCCCAGTCACCAGGTAAGCTCTGAGGGAAAAATAACAGCAGAGGGATGACATTTGTTGGATGATCTTCACATCCAGGAAGCAGAATTTAAACATTACAGGCATAAAAAAAAAAATGAGAAAATCAAACAAATTTTCATTGAAAAGTAATAAAAAGAATGTGCTCCAAAAGCTTTTTTTATATCAGACTTATTCACTGTAACAATAAGACTGTGTCTTTCAGTTGGAAAGTTTGGGTTTGATTCCAGCCTCCTTCTATTATCTGTCACTGAGCCCCTGAGCAAGGCACTCAACTCTGAGTGGTCAGGATGATGTAGCAAAAAGCTTTGCATAATCAGGCTGTTTTAACAGTTATTTAAGCCAACTTCACATTTGCCTAAAAATGCAGCTTTTATTTTAGTAAATGATCAGCAGCCTGTTCATTTAAAAGCATTTCCAAGAGTCTAATCTGCATACACCAGCAGCACTTTCTTCCCACCAGGAGGCGGTATTTTAGCACAAATAGTAAAAAATAGAAAAGTTTCCAGAAGCCTTGCACGTTCCTACATGTTATCTAATATAATCACAATCTAAAATGTTATCTGACAACGACACATATTCCTCCATAGAAGGAAGAGGAATCTACATTTTTCCCCCAACATTAACTTTAAAGATGATAACATTTATTGGGGTTCGGCCTTCCTGTACAAGTGGAAGCCTTCGTAAGTCACCCAATTAGTAAATAGAGCCAACCAGAGTGAAATGAAAAGCATCACTGATCAATTAAACAGCAATGGTGGTTCAAGAGCAAATTTAGGGGGGCATTAAAACAATTAAGACAGTGACCCCCAAAAATAACAATGAAAAATATATTTTATTTTACTATATATTGTTTCATACAAAGAAAATATATTACATTTTTAATACATTTATTTTCTCTAATGGAATTCAATTATTCAATGTATCATTTTAAAAGTATTTCAATTCAATAAATGGGACATTTAATCATTCAAATGTGCATTTTTACAATTTAATGGTATATTTAATACTAGAATGATGTATTAGAGACAACTAAATGATTACATGTTCCAGCTATTTATTTCATGGTATATTTTGTTATTTCATGGCACACATTTTAGTATTTACTAATGTTTTTGACAATGACTCTGAAAACCATATTGTTGCTTTTGTTTATTTTTTTTACTGATATGTTTGCTCTTGATCTCCCTGTTTAATTTGCTTTTTTTGCTAATCAAATGTAAATACTGTATGCACTTTATTTCCTTTTTAATTTAAAGCTGTATCTTTGTGTTACTATAGATAGAGGTGTAATACGTGTAAAAGCCAATCAGCTTCGTTCCCTCCTTGCACCATTGTTTGTTTACAGCCCCCCCACTCTGAGGGATTCTGATTTTATCCACTTCACAACTATGGGGTTTATGTGTCATATTAACTCCTGATAAAAAAGACTGAATTTTGTGTTTTTCATATAAATATTTTACTTTTTGAATCCAGCCATGTCTGTCACCATCCTGTCCAGCTCCTCCACCTGTCAGCAGAAACAGGCAGATCACCGTCTTCAAATCTCCATCATCCCATTTTCATGTTATGCTTCTCATTCATCTTCCCTACCTTGTCATGGTCGCCCTGAAAGAGCTGCAGGAAGCTGGCCTGGGTCCCCGTCGTCCCCTTGACCCCCCGGAAACGAAGGTCGTCGCGGGCCCGCTGCAGGTTCCGCATGTCCATCGCCAAGTCCTGCAGCCAGAGGCACGCACGCTTCCCCACAGTGGTCAGCTGGGCGGGCCTGTGCAGAGAGGCGAGTTAGGAGAACCCAGGCTTAGTTGGTGAAAGTGAGAGAGGACGGATAAAAAGATGAAGCTGTGGACAGACTCACTGGTAGTGTGTGAACCCGAGCGTAGGCAGGTCTGCGTATTTCTCGGCGAAGTTTGCCAGCCTGTCAATGACTCTGGCCAGCTGGAGGAAGAGCGGTTATTATATAAAGCACTGCTATGTCATGTAAAGTTCTGATCTAGTGTGAAAACTGTTCCAGCTCGCTGGTTCATTAGCAAACAGCTGAGGCTGCGCTTAGAGGAACAGTTGGATCGGTGTGCTTGATTTCTGGACCACAGCTGAGCCTCACCTTAGGCAGAAGGATGTCAAAGCCATCACGCAGCATGATCAGATCCTGAGGAAGAGAAGGAAGATAAAACAAGGGGTGGAAATCTAATTCCAACAGGCAGCGGGGTTTCCCCACCCATCAGCTGGTGTTTAGAGGAAACATTTACAGTGTTGTCTCCGACATAACAGGACGTGGCTCCCAGATGAATGATGGCAGCGGCGGTAGGGCAGCAGTGAGCGAAGGTGTGGACATGAGCCATGACGTCGTGCCTGAGCTTCCGCTCCTCTTCTGCCGCCATGGTGAAGTCGATGTCCTCAGCGTGGCTCTCCATCTCCTGGACCTGGGCGTCGGTGATCGGTAGACCCAAAGCCTGAGAGGAATGACAGGACAGTCTCCACACTGCTGAGTTCAAACACCATTAGGAGTTCATCTCTAAAGCAATCTATATAGCTGTTTAGGTTTTTAGGAGAATTTGTCTGTCTGTCTGTGTTCAAGATGACTTGAAAAGTCATAAACGGATGTTAATGATATTTTTACCCAAGGTGAGGGGGAAATTAGCTACTTGGCAGAGGTCTGCCCTCTGCAAGTGCTTTTCTAGTTCAAAAACGTTTAACAAAAGGAAGGATGAGGTCAACTGAAGATTGACCAACAGATGGCCGCTCAAACTGAGCCTGGTTGTGCTGGAGTTTTTCCTCTCCACTGTCGCTACAAGCATGCTTAGTGGGAGGGATTGTATTTGAGTCAATGCAATCAACTGGCTTTCCTTAGATGGATAACTATGAATCAATCGGACTGTATCATCTGGTGAACTGTAAAGTGCCTTGAGATGACGCGTGTTAACATGTGCGCTCTATAAATTAACTGAATTGAATTGAATGTCCCTCATAATTAATAATGATATATATAGAACGTCCTAAAGGATGTTAAAACTATACAGTAGAAGTCATTTTAAAGCTCTTTTAAACTTTGTAGCTAAGCCTCTATGACAGAAAATCAGAGTTAAATGGATTAAATGCTTTGGCAACTTTTTTTTAGCGTCTTCCTAAGGAGTACATCGATATGAGGCGCAGGGAAGCAGGAATCAAACCAGCGACTATCCAACAGCCATATATGGTTAAAGTTGTGTCATCAAAATCTGCAGTGCCTGATATATTACGCGTTTCCATCAGGAGAACCACTGAGGTACAAACATACGTTCTGGGTTAGCGTAAATTTCAAGACCTAATAAAATGCTTGATTAGTTAAAACAGCTGATATATTTGTAAATCTCGTCAACAAGCTATTTCAACACAATCTACCTGCATGTTCAGCCTTTATAAATAGATTTGTCCTTTTCTCTGAGTCTGAGCCAAATGAAGGAGAATTGTATGTATAACTCATCCTCGTTTCTAACTGACAGCTCTGTAGCAGTGACTCTATGGGCCCAAACTACATGCAGGATAATAAAAATGTTAGAATTTGAGTGCAAAGTGCATCATTTACAAAGCTGGGTGACAGTAGAGTATCTAATCTCTTTCATATAAAACACAGACTGGTTACGAGGAGAAAATATACTCAATAACTTCTGTGTAGTTTGCTAATAAATACGAACTACTTTGATGACAGTAGTAGAGCGGAAGTAGCTAACAAACACTTCAGGGAGAAAATGCTGATCAGAACCAGAACAGCATTAATTAAATGGCTTTTACATTCTTCACTCACTTTTTTTTTTCATACATGGAAATAAAGACAACAATTGTAAGATAAAGTTCTGAATGCAACTCAGAAAAATAAAAGGATTGGATAAAATAAAGGATTACTCCTGCTCTAATATGCATACATCGTTTTATATGAGAAAAAAGATGATAATCGTAAAGCTGGTAAAACCTCCAGAGACCCTGGAAATTTACCATTAATGGAAATCGACGGAAATATTTGCCTAAAATCTTTTTTCAACATTTACATTCCTCCATTTAAAGACAGATGCATATGGATAGAAACGTACAGCAGCACTTTTAACTGTTTCAAGCATTATTTGGTTAACCAGTAAAACAGTTGTGGACGCCGGGATAAAGTTTGGACAAACATGTGAAGACATCATGAGATCTGCTAATATCTTGATTAGATGGGAATGTTTCTGTTCTCTGAGAGTCAGTGGGGATCTGATAACTGTGGGATAATAGAGAGGACTGAGTCCCCAGAGCAAACCACCGAAAACCAGCTCAGATCAAAGGTCAGACAGAAGTCAGCCCAGTTCTGCAAATACGTTGACTGAGAACACAGACGGAGGGGTTGCATTAAAAAAAAAAAAAAAACAAGGGTTCTTAACTCAAGCTCCTCAAGGGATATCTCTCGTTACAAGAATATACTGTGCTATATTCAAAGAGCCGCTACCATAGTAACACTGCGATAACCCCAAACAGTGAACGTGAATCCACATGGAGCCTGTCATGTGAGGCAGCACATGTGAGAAAGGGTCTGTCACTATTTAACCTTCACTTCATTCCTCTTTGCAGCTGATGAAATTATAGGATCTCCACAGATAAGCCGATGTCACACTCTGTGTTATCTAATGTTTTTTTTTCCTCATAGCTTTGCATAGATATATACGGTACTGACATTAATTGTGAACAATTTGTATTTCATAAAAGCTCTGCTTTTTACAATAAATCTCTAAATTTTATTTATAGATTTACTAATAACTAGCTAATAGAAAAATAATCAGTAGTGCATGTTTGTTGTTAATGCCATGTCTAGGGATGGGGTATAACAGTGTCCAGCATGCATGAAACTGATGCTGAAGATTTTCATCTGAACAAAGATTCATATCTTTATATGTCAGAGGAATATAATAGTAAAATAAAATAGAATCTGGAACATTTGGAAAGAGTTTTTTTATGCACCGATATCTGTGCAAAACCTAATATACCAGGAGTATGATTTGTTAAAAAGCTTAAAGTTAAAAATTGATTGTTAACTTCTCAGACTGAAGAATACTGAATTCAATATAAAGTGGAGGACTTAATGTCACAGCATCTCAGATCTTTTACTGTATTTGTCAAAAAATCAATGGTGTCCAAAGTTGGTCTTTGAAGGCCTGCAGATCTTAGATATTTCTCTTCTTTAAAGAATCTGATTCAGAAGATTGAACTTTAGTAAAAGTTGAATCTACTGTGCATTAGTGGGGAAATAAATCTGCAGGATCACCCTTGATCTAAACCATCCAGAAGTCACATGGCTGGTGTGCTTTGTGTTGTCTTTTTGCTGCTTAACCCAGACTTAAGTAGCATTTTATGAAGAAGAAAAAAACACCAGATTGATACTAGTATTTTTATTTATTTATTTTATTCTTTTTTTTTTTTAAATGTAAAGTTAATCAAAATAAAATTTCCAGAGGCTGCTTTAAGTTTATTCAGTTTCCTTATTCATCAATATGACCCAATAAGTGGGAACATGTGGATTATTGATCAGGCAATGATCCAAAATGCAACTTTTTTATGTCAATAGAAATAAGCAAAAAAGTTTACAGTCAATGGAGTGATGTCAACTTTCTTCTAAAAAAGTTATTCCGTTATTTTTTTTTTTTACTATTTCTATATAAATGTTGAACAGTTTAAACCTCTACAGACCCTCCACTCTTTCTGCACGCGCCATGGTCCCACTTTGACACTAAATTTAGACCAGGAAACCTGAGAAGTCTCCCTCAAGGTCGCAAACTTCACCAGAGTGGGTTTCAAGAAACAAACCTTCTCAGCTTTGGCCAGGAAGATCCACAGCTTCCTCCAGGTCGTGAACTTCTTCTTGTCGCTGAAGTTATAGGCCATTTCCTTGCTCGCGTATCTGGACACCAGCGGAGAGCGGTACTTCATGAACTCTTCGGCTCCCTCCATGTTTGCTGGAAGACGCTGTTAAAGACGAAGGTTCCACCGGAGAGCTGCTACTAGGACACACAGAAGCCGCCGTCCAGTCCGGGCATCACATGGACCTCAAGATTTGATGTTTTTACGGCATACGAAGTTCGCATACGGCCAATGATCTCGTTGCGACACCACTGAGCATACGTCAACGTCGCTTCCATCTTGTGAGTGGCGTTTTAATGAAACCGATTTAATTTACCGCTTTATTATATATTCCTGTGATGTGTTGTCTCTTCTCCATTTAATTAATAAGAAAGATATTTATTTCATTCAAAACCTTAACATGCATAGAATTGTTGTTTTTTTATTGAATTCACACAAAAGGAATTATTTATGCACCCTTTTTTTTTTTTTTTTTAGATAAATAGATCGTTTTTGTCCGTGAGCTGAAAGTAGGTTTGGGTCAAAATTTTTGTTTAGTTGCTTTTGCTGTTTTTAAGTCCACATGTGATTTTAGAATGCATGCCATAATAGTCACATGAGGGTTTTCCTTTCTACTTGTGGAATACATATTTCTCTGAGGTTTGCTGCAATTGAAAAGTCTTAGCATGGCGCTTCTTTAAAGCACATTTAAGACTGAAAGATGCAGTAACGATTTTGAGATCCTTTAGCCTACTTCATGCTGTCAGACAGGTCTTTTGAAATAATTTTCTTAATAAATATTAATAAACTATCCTTCCATTGTAGACTTTGTACTAATTTCTAACTGTACAATGTGAATAATACAGAACTGTTTTTCTTTTTTTTTTAATATTAAACTATTAATTTTTAATCCTGCTCTCTGAAAAACTCACTAGCCGTCTCTTGGGAGCATGCCATTCCCAAGATGGCAGACTCGTCTACCGTTCCCCGAGAGGTCGCATTGCGACAGTCTCAACGCTCTACGGCAGAGTGATCAAATCGAACTCCCTGGCAACGTTCAAGCGCCACTGCAGAAAAAAAACGTAAAAGTATGTCAACCAGTGCTTATAAAACGTCTCATTAATCTTATTGTCGTTTGAGAAAAGCACTATGATAATATATCAGTTTTGAGTTTTTTTCATCGGGGAATTGTGCATGTCTTAATTGATGCAGAGAGACGCTAATTTGTGTAATAAAGGGTATGTACAGATCAAGCTGATACCGCCTTGCAGCTATCTGCTATTTATAGTAGCTTTTATGTTATGCAATATGCCGTTCTGTGTTAATATTTAAATTAATGTTTTTTCTTCCCTGTGTTATTTCTGTCTACAGGGGTTATATAATTAATTGTGTTTGTGTGCTATGCAGCACCTGGGGACAACAGCCAGCTGTAAACAGAAGAGTCCTCCCTCTCCTTCCTTCCCTCTCTCACTCTTTACCCTGACCCTCCCTCTCTCTGTCTATCCTTCCTTCCATCAGTCCTCCAACTGCAGTCTGCATACAGGTCCATTCTGCTGCTGCTGCTGCTGCTGGGTGATAGGAGTAAGTGGGAGGAACATTTCCCCCTGCTTTGCCTGAGAAAAAAGGAAAAGAAATGACGAGACATCCTCTTAGAGCTGCAGAGGCAGGGTTACATTTGGCATCCAGTTTCCTGCATTGCACAATATCTCCCGTATACTTGGAGAGATAAAAAAGGAAAGGAAAAGGAGAAGCTGTTGGACGAGAAAGGAAAAGGATAAGGTGAGACACTAAAGAGGACAGAAAAGAGGGGTACGGGGGTTACAGAGATTAAGAAGGTGAGGGAGAAACAGCAGATTGCAGGAGAGATCTGAGAGAGGGAGGTGTGAGAAAAGAGTGGGAGTCAAGAACTTGAAGATGGAGTGAGTAGGACTGCAGTAGAATGAGGAAACGTAAAATAGAAGCCGAGAAGAAGCTGAGTGCACGCCCCTTCGCTTTCTGAAGAAGCCAGAGGACAGCAATCCACAGTGGAGGCGAGAAGGAGACGAAGGAGGGGGCCCGAGGAGGAGGAAGCCAGAGGTTCAACGCTTAAGATGGCTGCTGTGTCCTCTGCCTCTGACACCGGTAAGTAACGCTTTATCATCCGCTAGAACGCGTTCCGCATCATCAACCTTCATTTGACCACATCACTCACAGGAAACTCGCAGTGCTCTATCTTCCACAGTTTCCTCCATAAAGGGAAACTGTTGCACTGCTTGGAATTAGCCACACACACACAGAAAGTCTCATCAGCAGTCCTCCACGGGAAGAAATCAATGAAGTTTCCTCAGCTCCTCATATTGTCCTCATCTCTCCATCCCCTCAGGGGCATCATCCCTTCTGCTGCCAGCTGCTGAGCATCCACATTCAGCCCTGATGCCATTTCATCATAATGCCTCCTGGACTTCATACTTTTTGACTCAGGGTGTATGATAATCACCACGTTCCTGTTTTTTCCACAGGTGCCAGTCGCATTGACCCCTCTTATGAGTTCTTTATAGATCCCTCTCGGCCAATAGGACAGCACTTCGCCTTTTCATGCGAGGCTTCACAAGGTTGACGCAAAGAAAGGAATCTTTGAATTGAATCTTCCTGTTTTTGGCCCTCTTCTCTCCACTTCACCCCACATGTTTCCCTTGGATTCATGTCTGGGAAATTTATTCAGTGTTTGTGTTGAGCTGTTTCGCCTTCAGTTCTCCTGATGAAAGAATTTTCAGTAGTGATGCACTCCCTTATGACTCCACGGATCTTTTGAAGAAAAACTGTCCCACAGCATCACAGATCCTCTTCTGTGCTTTACCTTTCCACGCATTATTCTTCTGATTTATGCCAGACCCACTAGCAGCGTTTTTTTTTTTCTAAAAGACCGGGCGTCCCACTCGTCCCTGTGGATTAGTGTGGAGGAAAGGGCCTCCCCTTCTTTTAAAAACAGAAATTGTTTAGGGGTGGGAATCTTTTTTTCCCGCTCACATATTTTCAGTGATAACTACATTGTGGAGTGTAATGTGTAAAAAAGATTACATTTTTATCACGGATATTTGATGTTAAGTGTCATTTTCTGCAGATGGAGGGATGTCTACCAAAACAAAACCAAAACGGTCTCTTTAATAATAAAAAAAAAAAGATATGAAATCAAGTTGGATTATGTCAAACGTGCCATCTTAAAATACCTGACTATAGTAAGGGATACATTCATAATAAGAATACTTTAAAGGTCTTTGATTGGCTGAATATTCTGATAAATCTAAACACATTTTGAATACATTAAGATTACATTTGACCTTTTTTTTTGTTTGTTTTATTTGGTGCAATCATAGAAGAAATAATGTCTGCTGCTAGAGCCATGCCACCCTTTCCTGCAGTGCTTTTACCATCCTGGAAAGTATCATTTATTGGTCATTTTTAAGCTTTTTTGCCACTGTTTTCATTGTCTCATTAAGAATATATGCAGGTTTACACAGGTGGATGGTTCCTGACCTATAAAACCCAATAAGAACTCACTTTACACTGCAAAAAACAATCTAAAAAAGAGAAAAACATTCTTAAAATAAGTTCATTTACACCTAATTTTAGTAGGTATATGAGATGATCGGCCAATAAAATTAGTGTTTTTACCATTAAGAAAAGATAAATAGATCTTATGGTCTTGAAATAAGACACTGCAGTTGTTTTTTCTTATTTTAAATATAAATTGTCTTATTCCATAGGGAATGTGTCTCATTTAATGGCTGAATTCAAGAAAATGCTGTTTTTTTATGAAAAAAAATTAGCAGTTTGATGACATTTTCTCATCTTCCCCATTTTTTAAGATTTACTAAGATCTATTAATCTAATGTTTAGAGTTGTCCTCTCTTTTTCTCTTTAGGGGACCACCGGGGTCGCCACCCCCCTGAGCGTCGGCTGCTGATCCTCGGTGGGCCCCGGTCGGGCAAGACCTCCTCCGCCAACACCATCCTGGGAGACGAGATGTTTGACGCCGGGATAGAGACGACCCACAGCAACGTGGGTCAGATGGAGATCTACGGCCGACGGGTCACGGTCGTTGATACTCCATCTTGGGCCATCCCGACGGATCACGAGGACGACGAAGAAACCGACACAGACGACAATGCCGGCGCCGAGTCTGACAGCCCCGCTCGGCCTCCTCCGAGCCTAGACAGCGAGGGCCCCTGCATGGGGGCCATCCTGTGCCCCCCTGGACCACACGCCATCCTGCTGGTGGTGTCCATCACCCAGCCCTTTGGGGACAGAGAGAGAAGAGCTGCAGACGACCAGCTGGGAGCTCTGGGCGGAGGAACCTGGAGGTACTGCATGGTCCTCTTCACTGGAGTGGACCAGCTGCCCAAAGGCGTCTTCATCGAGGAGCACATAGCCAACACCGGAGAGGCCCTGCAGTGGCTGGTGGAGAGATGTGGAAGCAGGTACGACAAATAAAGAGTTTAGTGTGTTTAACTCAGATAGTTTGGTAGAACCGAACAGTAAAAATAAAAGCCATCAGGGCTTTTAGATAAACACCTTAAACGATCTGAGTATTTCTCAGCTTTAACTTAAACACATCCATAGCTAAACAGTCCTCTAATTTTCAGTAGAAGATCTTGTTAAACCTTAAAATAAAGAAAAATCAAGAGTAATAAAGCTGGTATGTACTTATTTATATTTCAGGTGATGCTTTGTCGTCTCTGCTGTCTTAGGGAACAGAAAACCCCATAAACCTTCCTCATTGTGATGCACCTCACAGCCCAGACTTTAATATCATTTAGAAAAAAGAAGAAAAAAAGACCTTTAACTATGAGTCATCTCGTTCACGACAAACCTTTTTAATCACATTTCTGATGAAAGCACACAAGGCTTTCTTCTTCATCAGTGTGAGTAAACATGGTCCAGCTAAAATCAGAATGACATCACTGTTTAGAAAGATTAGCTTATCATGGGGATGAGTCTTTCTAATTTGCATGCTGCTTTGCACAAGTTTTCCCATCTCTTTACTTCATTTGCATTTTTCCAATTAAATCAAACTATTCTGTAAAAGAAAAAACATGATAAATGGAGACAAACTTATTTACCTATTTCCTCTTGACAAATAAGGTAAAGCAAGTAATTAGTGCATTATTTTCAGACCTAACTCAAGAGAAATTTCAATTACTGAAATCTTAATTATGTTTTTGTAGAAAACAGTAAAAAAATCTTAATTTTCAACGTTTTAAGAGTTAAATAATTGGTTTAATTTGAAAAGAGGAGGAAAAAGTTTTAATCAAAAGGAAAAAAAGATGCGTGACCGAGAGCGTGGCTGTAAAAACACTAGTACACTCACCGTCACCTTTAAATATAACGGCAACTCTGGAGGAGCTGCAAAGGATTATGGCTCACATCTGTCAGTAGTAGGACTGTTTACTTTTCGACCAATCAGAGGCATGCTTAAATGATGCAACAACGTGGAGGAAGATGTTGTAGTCTAATGAGACGATTGCCTTCGTGCAAACTGTTACGAGTGGCAAACAACTTTACATCAGTTTGCAAAAACTATTTGTAGGTGAAACATGGTGGTGGCAGCATCATGGTCATCTTGACCCTAAACACTAACAGTCTCCATATTTTATTTGTAAAATGATTAAAGAAAAAAAAACAGTTTTATTTTTACCTTTTGCAGGTATCATGCCTTTGATAACAACCTTAAAGAATCAGAGGAGAACACCCAAGTACCTGAACTGATGGAAAAGGTGGAGGAAATAGTCACAGACAACCAAGGTTTGCAAATATCCCTAATTTCCCGGCTTATTTAAATGAGTAATTTGGTCGTTATAAATAGAAGCGCTGCTTTTATCCTTCATGCTATATATGGTTATTAAAGCAGCCTCTATTTGTGTTACAGAGCTGACCTAACCTGACTCAGTGAATTGTTTATTGCTGCCTTACACAGGCTGGTACTTTGAGGTGAATGAATTGATCTTGCTGGAAGAAGAGCAGGCCCGGAGAGCGCTGGAGGAGGAGAGGATGAGGATGGAGGAGCACGCCAGGCAGAGGGAGCAGATGATCGGAGGACCTCCCCGAGGTAAGAGGGGGGCATGAGTTGTTATGCTGCTCAGGCGAAAACAACAGACCAGATGGTTCCTCTGGGGAGCGCTCTGTACTTGATTCCATTGTTTCTTTTTGTGGTTTCATCTGCAGAGTTGAGGTTGCTGCTGCTGGGTTGGAAGGGCGTCGGGAAGAGCTCAGTGGGGAACTCTATCCTGGGCCGTCGTTTCTTCGAGTCGGGTCAGGAGACGGAGCTGTGTCTGAGAAGGCAAGCGCTTGTGTGCGGCCGCCGGGTCACCATTGTGGACACCCCGGGCTGGGACTGGTTTTCAGTTAGCAGGACCCCGAAGCGGATCCGACAAGAGTCTCAGCGCGGGGCCGCCCTCCTCCGACCGGGGCCACACACCCTGCTGCTGGTCCTCCCAGTCGTCTCATCCCTCACGGCCAGGAAGAGGAGGACCCTGCTGGCTCATATCGAGACTTTGTTCGGAGACAACGCGTGCCTCCACACCATGGTGCTGTTCAGCTGCGGCGACTGGCTGGGACACACGCCCATCGAGGAGCACATCCTCCGGGGAGGAAGGGAGCTGCAGAGACTGCTGGAGTACTGTGGGAACTATTACCACGTCCTGGACAGTAAGACGCCCGGCAAGGACAGGAGCGTGTCTCTCCTTCTGGACAGGATAGAGGAGATGATCAGGGAGAACGGCGACAGGGCCTTCCTGCCCATCCAGACAGAGTGGTGTAAGTCGCGCTGCTTCTCTCTCAGCATTCGTCACATATCTGAGGGGCTACAAAGGTTTTGTGCAACTCAGATTATTTTTTATTTTTTTACACTTTCCACCCATAAAGATTTCATTCGCTAATGCTTTTCTTTATTTTATTTTTTTAAACAAATAGGTTTTATGATCCTCGTGCAATTTTTTTCACACAAAACAGAATAGATTTAAAAAAAAAATATTGCATTGATTTGCCTCAAAGAGCATATAATCTTTTTAAATAACCCTGGCCTGATTATTGCCAGACCTGTAGACTTAAAAAACCTCAAGTCCAACCTGTCTGACAACACGAAGTAGGCCTAAAGACCTCTGACTGACAGGTGTCAGGCAGGTAACACCATGCAGAACTCTTTCTAAGGATTTAGGTCTCCTTTGATCCACAATGAGAGAGAAGATGGAGCAGTTAATAAACTTTCCCAGGAGTGGAAGGACTTTTAAAATTATCTCTAGATCACATTAGCGAAGCATCAAGGAAGCCATAATAGAAACCAGAGTAACATCTAGAGCAGTGCAGACCTCACTTTAGTTATTAGAATTCATTATCCAACTATAAGGTAAAAGACTGGAATAAACTGGCATTCATGATAAAACTACAGCTCACCAAAAAATGCCATCTCGTCATTAACATGCGATTGATAATCCTCAAGGAGCGAGGAGGATAAAAGGAGAAGAGAAAATGTCACATTAAGGACGATTAGTCTTGTTATTCTGTGAAACCAACAGACAGAGACCATTAAAGTTATCAGACATGGTAGTGGAAGTGTGATGGTCTGGGTCTCCTCGGCATAATGGATTGAACTATGAATTAAACACCACATATAAAAACGTGTTAGAAGATGTAAAACATCTAAGTGTGACAAAAAACAGAAGAAGCTTTTCCTCCATTTGTTTACTTTCCAGAGTTTGCCTGTTTCTGAATAATTTGGTAAAGAGCTTTTTTTTAGCGGAGGAGAATAATGTTCCCTCATGCTATTATCACACTCAATGTTTCAGTCCTTCAGCCCACCAGCTCTGGAGTTCAGACATAATATTTTAACCCATTGACCTGTTTACTGTAGTCCAGCATTGATGACATACACTTATTTGGAAATAGTATTCATGGTGCATCATAAAGAAGCGCTAAAGTTGCACCCACAGTTAGTCGCCTGATGCTTTTATGTTTTACTTTAATAAGACATCGAGCTGCAGCCCGTATGTCTGAATCAAAGGGGATTCAGATAGAAACGTTTATCCAGGTTTTTACTTTCATGGCTCCACCGTTAAAGTTGTGTTTAACTTGCCAAATTTCACATAAACAATTAATATATATCAAACATTTTGTATAAAATGATATTAAGAAATAATTGTATCAGATAATTACTGTTGCTTTAATGATTGATACCACCACTTAAATATATCGTTCCCCCCTTTATGTAATCAAAAAGCACTCATCAAAGCACACAGCTTCCTTTAAGAGAGAATGGCCCACAGCATTACAGTCCTACACCGTGCTTAGCCTGAGGTTCTTTCCTACTTATTATGTTTCACACCTGACCCATCTGGATTGTTTTTTGCAAAGAAAAAAAATTAAAAAGGCTGAAATTTAAGCCTCCTTTAACATCATAACCCAGCCTAGTCATTTCAACCTGCCTGCTAGTCATTGGGGATCATCTGGTCATCCTCATATCCTGTCTGTCCCTTGCTGCTGCTGAAACCGTATCACCTCCCACACTCCTTCTACAGCTCAGGTTAATTATGATCTACCTAATGGGATGTCAGTTGTTCGATTATAGACTACAGATTGACCAAAACTTTTTTTTTTTTTTGCGGCTGCTACCTATTTTTTTGTTATTCTTTTTTTTGCTTGCTGTTGTTTGCTGTTTTTTTTTTCAGGTATTTATTTTTTTTTTCTTTCTCTGCATGGTGGATATTATTTGTTGATTGATTTTTTTTTCTTTAAGCAAGAAACATTTATTTAATAGAATGAAACAAAAACTAACAATGAAATAGCAATTGTTGAGAGCAGATTCCTGTGATCTCAAGGCATGGCAGCTGAATGGCCTAATGAATATTCAACATATTGATCTAACTCTATTAGAGACCCCTTTCAATTAATCAATTACCTTCTGATGGATCCGAATTAATGTTTTATATTTGTTATGGTAGGATAACAAAAAGGTGATCCTAATCCAGGGCAGTAGGTATAAGCTCAAATAAATAAGCATTTACAAAGATTTATATGAATTTTAAAAAATAAACACAATTATTCATCTGATTTATTTTAACACAGCATTGTTTTTTTTATTGTTGCTGTTTTTACAGTGAGCGAAGAGAGCTCCTACTCCTCAGACAACACCGAACCAGAGGACGACTGCCGGGGATGCCAGCTGCAGTGACCAAGCGGCCCCGATGTTGGCGGGGAGCGTTCCCTGGCGTTGTCTTCAGTAGGCCCCAAACATCACCTCATGTATCCCTCCACCTCATCCCTCGGTAATTCTGACGAGATTCAGGGAAGAACAAGAAATGGTTCAAGAACAAGAGTTGTGACACTCAGCTCTTTGTTATAAAGACCATACCCACTGTTCACTCAGCTCAGAAAAACTCGGCCTTTACTAACCCCACCTGAACACCAATGGGAACAGACACTCTGCTGCTGTTAAAGAGACATCTGTAATATCTATTTTGATTCTGATTAAACCGCAGTGGGTGTGGGATTCCTGATATATGGAAGAGAAGATGGTGCCTTCATACTGTTGTCTCCGACTGCAGCGGGTGTACAAAGGTGAAGCAGAAACCGTGCTTCACAGGCGCAGCTTTCATCACGTCTGCTCCGCATTCATATCCTGGATATTAAAATTGCCTTCATTAGAGTATGATTAGAGTCTGCTCAGGGAGTCAGGGGTTGAACTGATCCCTTCAGGGGAAAACAGGACACATTTAGAGAAAACGCAGATCGACGCTGTTTGCCAAAATGAAGGCGGGAGTCATGTCACGAATCCATCAGGAGAAATTCCTTGGGTTTATATGAAGCACTTAAAAAATAGAATTAATGTAAAACAGAGTGCATTCTGTTACACCGTTCCTTAGCCTTCTTTCTCAAGGAGAACAAAAGAGTGGAGGGAAACCTGCAGCCAAAACCATGCAGCCTCAGATCCCAGCGGAGCAGCATAGGCCGTCATGCATCCAGCGCAAATATCAACCAGGTAGATTCATCTCCGTGCCTCAGCATCAAAGCGTGAGGGAGCCAACCAAGCGGCTGTATCCTTAAAAATGCTACGACAAGCTTTCGCATGCTACACAAACTAAATAACCTCATGAACCATTCAGAGCTTTTACTACCTGCTAACCTTTTTCTACATTCACCACACATCAGTCCCTTACATGCTTGGTGGTAATTCTTCCTTTTTTGTTTGTTTTTTTGATGACCTAAAGTAATATTTAAATGTATATTGAGCTGTCGGCGGCATGTAAAGACACCGCATGCGAACAAAGAGTGCCTAAAGAGTCGAAGGCAACCTCACTTCTTATTCTTCTTACTCTTGTCGTGACTGTTTTCTGGCCCTTCCACCTCATCTTTCACTAATGTGAGAGAAAGTGGAAGAGGGAGGGGAAGGAAGTTAACAGACATAGAGGTAGACGCCTGTTCAGAAAGTGACGGACACCACTGCCAGGCAGCCGAATCTCCTTTTTCTATACATGACGTGAAGAACAAAAGACCCCCCCTTCCTGCCAGCCTAGCCCTGTCTGTGTTTCACTGACTCCTGCGCTTCTCTTAGTGACGTAGGCTACAGCAGCACTTATTGTGACGAGCATGCCTTTAAACCTACCAGGATGTGGCAAAACTCTCACTGTGAGTCTTGCTTTACTTGTGAACATGTGTATAATTGCAATGTGAAAATACGTGAAAGCTTAAGCTTATAGCAAAGCATTTTGCACTGTGTAAGTTCTACCACCTTACTGCAGCCAAAGTGACGTTACTGACTGTGGTAAATCTTGTATCGCCATCAGAACTTTGTTCATCCTCTGACAACAATAAAAGGTTCTAATATATTGTTGGGTATTTCTGCCTTTGATTTTACGGCCTAACTTTGCTGATCTATTCTGAATTCAATGTATTCTGACGGAATTTGACAAACCGACACGATTATCAACAGTTATCCATCCTGAAAGTGGCAAATACATGGAAATTGCTAGAAAAAAAAAATGGCAGATTTCTTTTTGAATTTTGGTTATTGTCTGTAGATGAAATTACGATTTAATTTACATTTGTTGGGAGATTAGATTCAGTTCATATTGACATTTTTTTTTTTAAATTTCGCTATACAGTACTATTTCACACCTCGTATTTAAAGAGATAGATCTATCTCTGTTTTACAGAGGATGTACGGAGTTGCTTAATGTCTGCAAGACTGCAAGAAAAAAAATGTAATATTCTGAGTTTCTACAGTAGATATACAGTGAGGACACCCTGCTATTTTGCAAATTCTCCCTTTTAGGAATCATGGAGGGGTCTGAAACTGTCATTGTAGGCACATGTCCACTGTGAGAGACATCATCTAAAAATAAAATCCAGAAATAATAATGTATGATTTTTTAAACTATTTATTTGTATGATACAGCTGCAAATAAGTATTTAGAAAATCAATTAATCAGTTAATATTTGGCACAGTAGCCTTTGTTTTCAAAGGCATCCACAGGAGGGATTTTGGCCCACTCCTCCACACAGATCATCTCTAGATCAGTTAGGTTTCTGGGCTGTCGCTGAGAAACACAGAGTTTGAGCTCCCTCCAAAGATTCTCTATTGGGTTTAGGTCTAGACAACTTTCAAAATAGAAGCGTGTTCAAATACTTGTTTTCCTCACTGGAGGTGGTTATCAATAGCATCAAGTAATATTTTCCAAAGGAAACTGTGATCAGATTCGGTCTGAGACCAGAACCCTGTGGAACATGTAAAATAAACCAGATAGATAGATAGATAGATAGATAGATAGATAGATAGATAGATAGATAGATAGATAGATAGATAGATAGATAGATAGATAGATAGATAGGAGTTTTAAAGCCCAGCATGTTCCTATTCTCTCAATGTTTCATAGTTTCAAAGCTAAACCCAGACTCATCAGAAGCAGAGCAGAAAGAGGATATTTGCTGAGGTCAGCGACGAGGCCCTTTGTAACATTACGTAATGCCTCCCCCCCAAAAGAACTGAATAAAAATATAAAAAAAACAATTCAGCTTTACTTTGGAGGAGAGAAGAGTAAGGGGTTTAACCACTAGATGGCAGCTGAGTAAGCATGATTCTATTACAAAGGAATTATGTCCATCAGAAGGACAATTTGATGCAGGTTTCCTATTGTGGTCACCATCCTCACTTCTATTAATTAGTAGCATGCAGAATCCAGAAAGTCCAATTGGCCCCCACCCTTCATTCCCTTTTCCCGGGAGAAAAGGATCTGCATGTATTGCTCTGCACCATTTTCTCCCTGGCACGTTTCCACTCTGGTATAGATCCCCCCACCCCACCCCCTTTAGCTTTCTGGACCACAGCCCGGGCCAATTACTGCATGTCCACCGAGGGCCTGTTATAAGACGAATGCAAGCATTTTGTGGGTAATGTTGTTTGGACTTGGCCTGCGTCAGCATCTAAACCAACCCTGCAGACATTGTGACAAAATCTGCACTTTTGTTTAAGTTGCACAGCTTTAACTAAACTGAGACTTTTAATTTAGTCAATATCAGAACTAGATCCATTCAGGACAAGTCCATTTCCACGGTTTTTAGTTTTGTGCGAGCTGGAAAGTTACTTCACATGACTGTCACTTGATTTCATGTCATGTGCATCAGTTTGCTGCAGGTCAGGCGGGCTTCATTACCATCAATTACCCAGGTCTCTAACAGACGCACATCTTTTCAGCTCACAAAAAAATAATATAATATCAAGTGCACATAAAGTTTTCGTTCCTTTGACTAAATTCCCAATTCATAAGACCGATGACAGTTATGATAAAAAGATGGAATTACCTCAAGGTACCTGAAGTGAGTGGGACCATATGCCTTCTAAGAATAAAAAAAACATAATTCAGTTTATTTTATTCACTCAGCAAAAATTCAATGCTCATATATACCAAACATGAATATTTCCTATCTGGAAATGTACAGCAGGTCGAATTAGTGTCCCTACCACTTTGTCTTTTGAAACATTTAATGTAACAACCTTAAATTTTAATGTGTTTTATAAGACTTGTTTCTAACAGACAGAAAAATAACTAGTGCAAGATTGTGAAGTGGAAAGAAAAAGGAAGTGGTTTTCAGATAATTCAAGCCACGAGTTCTCAATTGTATTTAGGTCATTACTGTGTATTCTCTAATAGGTTTACTTCTTATATCACTTTCACTATTCATTTTCTCAGAGGGGATGATCCATCAAAGTGATGATCATTGTTTCCCTTCACACATCACATTACGCATTAAAAGCCAAAAAGGTCACTTTTATTCTTCTACATGTTTGTTGTCTCCCCAATGTGGTCTGGAGAAAAAACAAAAAGTTTTTTTGGCTTTCAACCTCTTTTGTTTCATCACTTTTCCAGATATGTGGGGCTTATAATTAATAATCTGTTAGCAGATTATTCTGCCTGAGCTTCAGATCTTTGTTGCTCCTTTAGTTATTGTGGCTGTCTTTGCTCCTACATTGAATCATGTTTTTTAGGTAAACAGCCATGACTTGGTATGTTTGAAGTGCATCATCTATTAAAGGGTGATGTATTGAACAGTTATAAGAAATTCAAACCTAACCCTGCTTTAAATCCTGCTGTTTTCCTTGGTAATACTCTGCAGCTTATTTAAAAGTTGAAAAGTATGTTGTTCCATCACATAAACCCCCAAATAATACATATAGGTATAATTTAGGTATACAGCTTTAATCAGAATAAATGTGGAAAAATTTACGTTTTTTTTCCCCCACAAATCCAAACGAATGAACTTCAGCATCCTATTTTGATATTTGCCCACTGACCTCTGACCACCTGCCCCTCAAAACATATATGGATGTGCACTTAAGGTTCAGACACATTGTCTATGACAAAGTAATACTTTTTATTTAAGATTCCAGATGCCATTTCTTGCTGCCATATTTGTTTTCATCTGTTAGCACAGAATATAAACCCCAAACCTGGTTAGGCCTTAAGTTTAAGATGATGGCATACTTCATAAAATGTGTTTCTTCTGTCATATGAGGCCATTTCTCCATTTTACAAGCTTGATTTCCAAATCTACAACCCCATACTTGTTAAAAGAAAAAGGAGTTTGTGAACTTTGGTATCATATTTATGCTTGTAAAGCTTCCCAGAATGGCCTTTTAGTGCTTTATTTGGCCTTTTAGATCAGGTTTTGAAGTGCCACCTCAACCTAAACATATAGGCACCTACAACTCAGTTTAGTTAGAACATTTACTTATCTTTGAACTAGTGTTAAATGAAAGACCAAAGAGCAAACGTTAACTGCCTTCTTTGAAAATGAAAGAAGGGGAAAATAGGTCAAAATAATTTTGTTTTAAGCAAGAACCCTGTGCATTGTTGCACAACTGTACAAACAATGCTGATATAAGATAAGGTGCCAAATATTTCTAGTAATGTACATTGTTTTCTTTTTTTTTTATATATAAATTGTGAAATATATATATGATAATCTGTTCAAAGTAACAGGGACTCCTTTGATCACTTTACTGCTGAATTGTTTCAGAAAATGGGAACAGTCTAGTTTTGTAGATTATGTTCAGTTAATGTCAACTTACACATACAGGCCAATGGAAGTTAGAACCAGATTACTTCTAATATTGTGTCCTAAAACTCCATCATTATCTACGGACTATGTTTATATATCCTATATTCCATTAGAAAGAACTTTTTGCTTCTGCTCACCAGTTACAACAAATCGAGAGGTTTGGTTTAAGACTCTTTATTAAGAGATTCAGTCTACATACTCTGATACACAAAATGTTTAAAATACATATATCATGTTTAGACTACAGGTCCATAGCTAGGAGGAACGTACATATAAAAGTATATTCATAAAGGTTTATATATTCTGTGTGGGAAATACTCATTTTATGATTAATACATGACAAGAGTGTAACACAAGTGCTGAGACATGCATAGAATTAGATTCCAAGACATGCTTTACTGATAGCCTGAATTAGTAAACCTGCTGAGTCCATCTCATTTCCATCTGCCATCTACAGCCTGACCACTAGGGGTCAGCAGTTAGGCCCTTTTTCTGCATAGTCTGGCGAACTTCCTCCATCAGCTCCTTTAGATACTGGATCTCCCGGGCCATAGATTCGGCCCTCTCCGTCAGCTCCACGTTCTTCCTCTCCAGCTCACCGTACTCCACCAGAAGAGCATCTTGTTCAGCTCTTTTCTTCTGCCTGTAGCGCGTGGCAGCCGTCTTATTCTGCTCCATCTTCTTCTGTTTCTTGTCTTTTGGTGCTTTCAAAGTGGGCCTTTCCTTTCCCCCTGGAGCCCGGACAGACTTCACCTCATCAGCGGCGGCGCTGGGGAAGGGCGGACTGGCTTTGATTTGGGGGTTGGGGTAGGGTCTGCTTCTGGGGGACTTGTGTGGAGGAGAGGCTGTCAAGGGGCAGTGAATTACCTCAGCTGTGGAAGTGACCCCAACGTCATTTTTGGGAGCCAGCACGAGGACAATTCGTGATGATGAGAGGGACAGCACGATCTTCGGGGCCTGAGGAACCACAGAGGCTAAAACGGGCTTCACCTCGCTCTCAGGGATATCCACTTCGCTGCCCAGATCCAACGTGAAGGCTGGAGAGGACGGGGAATCAACCACAGCAGGAGACGAGCCAGGAGAAGCAGGTTCAGACGTTATCTCAAGCTCCTCCTGTGGCTCAGGGACCAAAAGAGGGGAGGAGGGAACCTCTTGCCCACCAGGCTCATCTATGGAGATGACAGGAGGATCTGAACGGACAGTGGGAGTGGACAGAGAGGGGGCGTCAGAAAAGGAAGCAGAGGGAGAACTTGAGTTAACTGGAGCAGGGAGGGTATGCAGGGGGAATGAGTCGAGCTCCATGGGAGAATCCAGGGAAGCGAGAAGATCATCTGGAGAGCTGGGAGACTCTTCAACAGGACTGCAGGGGCCGATCAGGGAGTCCAGGTCAAAATCACCCAGATCCACCCTCTCAGCCATCCAGTCCAGATCACTGAGCACATCATCTGGAGACAAAAACCACCACATTGTTATCATTGATCCCCCACACAGATAATCGTTCAATATTTCTATCAATCACCTTTACTGTCCCCCGAAACCATGTGACTCGATCTCGGCTGAACCGGCTGGTCCAACCAAGAGAGGGGGAGCAGCTCAGACTCCATCCCAGCTTTGTCTTCACTCAGGTCAACAGCTGGTGGCGAGGGAGGAGGAGAGTAGAAAGGTGGCGGAGACGATGAAGAAAGTACCGAGGAGGCGAGGGGCGACGTGTGCCCCGGCAGCAGGCCTTCTCCTCCTTCCTGTTGTCCGTCTTTGTCAGGATGAAGAAACGGGGGGTCCAGGGCATCAACCATGAGAGAGGAAGGCCCCCAAAGAAGGGCCTCCATGTCTTCCAGGCCAAACTGTGAGCTTGTCATCGTCATGGTCATAGTGGTCGTTGTCGGTCACAAACGGGGTGTGTGACAAAGTTAGGACGGCGATCAACTCTTTTATGCTGTCGAATGCAGCAGTACTGAAGGTTTCCACGTAGGACCTGTAACGTGAAATGCACAATTTGTAAAGATCATTAAGGGTTTAATAAAACCATTTAATTAATACAGGTGTAACTTTGTTAGGTTTTCAGGAAAGGAAGAAGTCTAGAATGGAGGCTGCAATGACTTTCAGCTCATTACTATGCTTGACTGCCATAGTGAGAGTGGCAACATCATGGGGAAATCAATTATTCAACATTCTCAAATGGTATTTTTTATGTTTATATTAATTACAGTACAGTAGAGTTATACCTAGATGTGTAATAAGACATTAAATTATAACTATAGTTCTTAAGAGTAAATCAGGCTTTTAAAGGTGCATCTAAAATAATATATTAAAGGTTATGTAATCTTTAATTATTATTTTTTATAAAGATTACATTATTTAATTCTATTAAGGTCTTCAAAGTAATAAATCTACATGTTATAATAACAGTGCCCCCTATGTCTGCACTTGCACTTCTCTTACATCACTTTTCTCTACCAGTCAGGCGACTCTGACGTCACGCGTATTAAAGAGGCCTCAAAAAAAAAAGGCCTTTAACAACAGCAGCTTTATTGTTCTAAATCCACCCACAAAGCCGCCATTTTGACACAAAAACTCACATGATCATTTTTTGCCACGCAGGCACTGAACCATGGCGGAATTAGAAAGGTCATTAAATATATAGATTTAAACTATGTGAATTAAACACGTGTTTAACTACATTTGTAGCAAAGGTAGAGGTAGACGAGGTCATTAAAATAACTGGTGTAAAACGTGTAAATTATTACTGTGTGAAACATATTCGTATTTTGTATATAAAGTAGTCATACATTTGAGGTCTAAATTTGTTTTTGTACAACGTTGGCAGCTTTATCGGAAGGGCGGAAGCAGTAGAAGGAAACGGCTATCTTCGACAAAAGTTACGGAAATAATACTTACGACATGTTGCTGAGTTAGAAGTGACTCAGTGCACTGGCTGGATGCACTGTTTGGTTGGTTGCTGCTGGGTCGCGGCACACTTTACACTGCCATTACGGCAAAAGACAGTAATGTCTAACTACGGTGGTATTACTGTTGTGAGTCTGCACAAAGGAAAATGGCTGCTCGCTTCGAGCGGTACAAATATAGAGCTGAAGCATGGAGGGCAGGCGTTGATATCCTTCCGCGGACGTCAATCGTATCCCTACGCCAATCAGGTGAAAATCCGTTTGAACTCTAAT
The DNA here is from genome assembly GCF_000732505.1 of Cyprinodon variegatus. Lineage (NCBI taxonomy): Eukaryota > Metazoa > Chordata > Actinopteri > Cyprinodontiformes > Cyprinodontidae > Cyprinodon > Cyprinodon variegatus. The sequence continues at coordinate 586,215 of NW_015150628.1, read as the reverse complement.
AACAATAAAATAGTTCTACTTTAACTATGAATGCAATATCTGCAGTGTTTAAAACACTTTATTGAAATCCTGGTACTAGTTACGAAATAAAGAATACATTAGGTGTTCAAATTTGAAGCATATATCTACTGTTTGCAAATAGTTTTTTTTTGCTTGTGTATTGCTATTTAAACATGGTAACATCACCTGACCACCATTAACAATATAAAGCCAACCTGGCAGCTCTGTTCTGGGCAGTTTGTAATTTCCCTAGTTTTCCTTTAGATGCAGAGGACCATACAGGTGCACAATATTCCAGGTCCCAAAATATATGTACGGACAAATGAAAGACATTTCCTCACCGTTGAGATACCACACCCTATCTTCCTCACTATGGCATGAATGTGTTCTGCCCATGACAACTGATTATCATTTATAAGGCCCAATAATTTTACTTCATCTTTGGTGTAGATGACAGTATATGACTTCCCAAGATAATTTATTTGGTTTTAGACATATTCAATACCATCTGATTTAATTTTATCCCTTCAAAAAACATATCTAAATCAGCTGACAAACATTATCCAGTTCAGTGAAAGTTTTCACAACATAATACAGTGTGGAATTATCAGCAAACATTTGTGCAGTTGTTTTACACAAAACTGATGGTAACGCATTCATGAAGAAACCATATAAAAGTGGTCCCAGTCAGCTCCCTTGCAGGACCTCACAATCCAACACCCTGGATTGAGACCAGCTGCCAGAGTAAAATATTTGTTGTGTCCTACTTTTGAGGTAACTCTTCATACATTTTATGGTGCTTGGACTAAATCCATAGCATTTTAATTTACCGATGAGTAGATCATGATCCAAGACATCAAATGCCGCATTAAAATAGAGAAATACTGCAACAGTCATCTAAGAATTATGCATTGCTTTAAGCCAATCATCCATCATTGTGAGAGTGAAACAAGTTTATGTTCTGTAAGCATGTTGGAATTCTGTATTCAAACCATTACAAAGTATTCCTGTATTTGTGAATGGACTACTCTCTCCATCAGTTTACTAAGAACTGGGAGAATAGTGATAGGTCTGATGTTCTTGCCAGTGAGCGCTTGTCTGCTATCTTTGGGTAATGGAATAATTTGCCCTACTTTCCAGATAGTGGGGGGAAAAAAAACATTCATTAAGCATTGTGGTGGAAAAAAATATCTCCTATTAATTCCCTTTTTTAATATTTTGTATTTAAATATATATCTATATCTATATAGATAGATATAGATAGATTTAGATATGTAAACACATATGAGTTCTTCGTTTTATTTATTTAGACCTCAGAGCTGCAAGGCCACATCGAAGGTCGAAGAAGTGTTTGGGATAAAATAGACATGTGGAGACCCTCACAGCCTTTCTGCAGGATTAATTAGTGAGAGATAAACTATGTCTAGTCAGGACAGGGATAAACACCATGAAATAAGCTGTATGATGTCTTGATCTCAATTTACTTTGCAAAGTAGAGTAAAATGCTGACTGAGTGAAATCCATCGATCTCCATTTATTTAACTGGACTATATAGTGGAATACCTTTTTCCCACCGCATGCAATTAATATATAACATATCTGACCATAAACATAGTCGGCTGCCAGCCTGAACATTGGTCCTCAGTGTCCAAAGTTATCATCATGGTTTATGGCCCAACAAGGCTATGGGTTGAAGGTGGAGTACACCCTGGACAGGTCGCCAGTCTGTGGCAGGGCAGGGTTAAGGAAGGCTTTTATTAAAAAAAACTTTGTCATGTTTTTTATCATTCTATGAATAACTGTTTGTGAATTAACAATCTGAATTTGCTTACTTTAGACCTGACTTGACAAAATTTAAAGAAACTTGACATTTCTGTGGACAAGTTATGGAAGGCATCGGAGAAGACATGAACTTTCCAAATACTGTCTTGATGTCCTGGTGGAGAGTTCTGGGTGCCTGGTTCTCACTATTTCCAATAACCATGAGCATTTGAGTAACACTTTGGAGTGATTGTGTGCTCAAAACCATCATCATTAATGGCATAGGTCTCAAGTCTCTGTTTGCCAATGTAGAAAAAGACTTTAACCCTTTTCAGCAAAACACAGCTACTTCTCTTAGCAGGATCTAGCTAATAGGTAACTGGTTGTACAGTCTCTGGGAGATGTTGCCTTGATCTTGTAGCAATGGCTAATACTTTATAACAGTGTATTTGAACCCTGGTCCTCAAGGCACCCTGCTCTGCATGTTTTGGATGTTTCTGAGCTTCAGCACACCTGATTCAGATGGTTGCAGTTCAGCAAAGCCTGATAATCTGCTATCAATTGATAACAGGTGTGTGAAAGCTGGGAAACATCTAAAACATGCAGGGCAGGGTGCCTTGAGGACCAGGGTTGAAAAACACTGCTTTATAATAACTATCCATTACAAATAGTTAATAGATAAATTATTAACAAATTAGGTATTAATCACTTGTTAAGGGGATGTTAATAATTAGCCAAGGATTTATAACTATGCCTTATAGATAGTTAATAAACCATTAATAAAATGTTAATTAATTACTTATAAATGACTTGTTAACTGTATGTTAATGATTTATAACCATACCTTATAAACTAGTAACAGGTCATGAACAAGCAATTGGTGAATTACTTACTAATGATTTGTTAAGTATTAGTTAGTAGTTTATATATGTTTTTGGACATACAACAGATAACATGTTAAACATTCTCTTTAATGTACAGAAACACACATTATGAGACATCGTAAACCAGAACAGCATTTTTCAACACTCTGAATACCCATGAGGTTTGGGCACTTTGGTGCAGGACATGAAAAAAAGTTAATCAAAATCAAGCCATTTGCATTATTAATATAAACATGTCTTAGCACAACCTGGACCCACTATACTCAGTGAACTTGACCTGAGCCACAACTGAACTGCTGTAGGCCACTATCCCACAGTGAAACAATAATTTTCTTAGACAGGTGAATCAGTTTCCCCTTTTTCTTTAAATTTTCAACATCCCTCAAAACGTTTGGTTTGACCTCATACATTATTTTCAGGTGGGTGCTGAAAATGTGTTAAACACGGCAACTCCCAGTCAGCACTGTTCAGCTCACCTTATCTCCTGGCTTTTAAGCCTCTATCGGCATTCCAGTCAGCCAGATATTTGAAAGCCACTGACTGAGTAAATATCCAGTGTTCCCTCCTGCCTTGCCTTGCCTTGCACTTGCACCTACCCTTGCCCTTGCCTGCCTGCCTGAAAACATCTTGTTCTGTTTCCCAGATTCCCATCTTGTCTTGCCTTTACTGGATTATCTTGCCTGTTTTGTGATATTTGTGACCACGACTCTGTTTCTGACTACTGACTAGACCTCAAGCTTCAGCCCTTCAGATTCATTTCCATCTGCCTGACCACAGATTCAATTCTCATCCCAAGATCTGCTTGCCCATAAGAGTGACTAAGTTATTAAATCTCAATCTGATTATCAAGACTTTCCCAAGGATCATATAAGCAGTTCCAAAGATCTGCCGGTGGCCGTCGCCGTGAAGAAAGCCAGACTGTCTCCCCTCCTGTTCTCCTGTGGTGATTTCATCTTTATACTCTTAGCTCCCACTATAGTCGCTATAGTCAGGCAAACATGGTACCATTTTTTTGCCCTTTTTGGGACATTCTTTCAATGAAGCATACATTTTTTCGAATTAGGTCCAGTTTCAGCCTCATCATGAGTCCAACATCATGCAGTATTGATGGGGAAACGGGGGGCAGTTACCCATTCTCAACCACTTCTCGATCAGAAATTGTATGGTCGGGTGACAATCAAACATGTTTGAAATGTAGTCGGCCCTCATGAGGTGACTGTAAGCATATCCTACTGTTGAAGCATAGTTAAGAGTCAATTTAACTAAGCCTGGGGTCTTGCGCATGTGCAAACAAGGGCATTAAATCCTACACTTTTGAGCTATAGCTGAGAAAAAGGACTGAAAATATCATACAGTGTATGGCCATCTTAAGGAACCAAAGCACAGGATTCACACCTTCACCAGAGTACTGAGAGGGTTTGTAGCTCTTTCTAAGTTTTCTTGAAGTCATCAAACTAATCCTAGCCACTGACCTGTCTCTCTCCCAGCAGTGGTTACTTAAATATTTTAATCGTTCACATTTGGGTCTGGTTAAATTCTCAGGTCACCAGTCTGTCTGATGATTACAGCTATAGCCTTAAATAGAACAAACAGCTTTATATCTGATTATAAATGAAAAAATGTAACCATGTTGCCATGATACCAGTGACTAGTTTTGGTCTCAACACCTGTCTTGTATTTATAGTACACAAGAAACAGAAAATGTGTCACCCACAGGAGTTTTCTTTTTGCGGTAGGCAGCACAAAGTAAGTTTCCTCTCCCCCACTTTTTGCTGCACATTGCTGGTCAGCTGGCAGAAGATCTCATGGTGTTAAAACTTAAGTCTGTTAGTAGAGATAGAGTGAAGATTAACTCAAGGTTACTCCATGCATATGCTGAATCCAAAAGGGGAAAAAAGACCAAATGAGAATTTAAATATTTATTCTTATAATTTAAATTATTATGTAAATGTATTAATTAACAGTAATTTACAGATTAAAACATTGCAGAGCAGTATATACAGGTTTTACAAGGGAAAGTTCACCTGTTACATTTGCTGTAACTATTTGCATTTTTTCCAGTTTGTACATATACGGAATAGAAATACCTTAGTATTCATATTGAATTTGGACATCAATCAATTTGAGCACAAACTTGATTAAGAAAATGTCAAAATATGAAAATCAGACAATGAATAATAGCTGGACCATCCTTGTTTTAGTGTTTGAAGGAGGGTGCAAAGGTGTCTGTTGTATTGCAACACCTCATGCTTTTCATTGTGATAGTTCAGTCCAGTGTTTTCTGCACTTTCCTTTCCAAATATAATGTTTTGACCTTAGTTTATTTTGAGGGCAGTTTTACTTTTTGAAAACATCAACTAAAACTTAGGCTAACCTCCGGTAGTTTCTACACTGACTAAACTGGAAAAAAGACAACATGAGTCAAGATGAGCTAATAAATAGAACAGTTTCAGTCATGAACAACACATAACTTGGAAGAATGAAAGACTGGGACTAAATTATACAATATAAGTTAATAATAATGTTATCTGTAAAAATTGTTTTTTTTTATAATACTTCTTAGTAATGTTATAAGTTGAATAAAATTGTTTTTCTACTGAACATCAACATATATGCTTTTGTTATTTACATAAATGTCTTTACTAACTATTAATTATACATTATTGAATCTGTTTTTAGGCTAATGCTTCCCACATTTGAATCAAATAATTGAGTTCCTCCTGCAGGTTTGTAACCAAAATGCAAACTCTTCCTGAGAATTTGCTCTTATTTGTCTTCTTCAACTTTTGGCCATTCTTTTCTGTGAAATAGAGATAAAATTCACTGACAAAATTTTTTAGTAGACTTCCAGACGACATCCCTCCAGGACTGATGGGAGACATCTGCCTGCTTCTGTACATGTTGTTTCTTAACACAGCCTGAGACAGATCCACCATCCTCAGTGTGTCTGGGTTTGCTCCGGTTTTCTTTAGCTTGCCAATGTTGTGTCTTTGCAGCTCCTTCATCATACAAAGGATGTAATTCAGGCAATGTTCAATGTCGACAACATTTTCCTCGTAGTCCTTTACAAGCTTCTCAACTGTTTGCCGGTTAACGATCTTCTTGTTGGCCTTGGCAGCATGAGCACCGAAACCTCCAGCTGATGCTGCAATCCCGGCACCTACAGCTGTAGCAATCAGTGAGACACCCATGGTCATGGGGGCCAAGGCGACACCCACCACTGCCGTCACGCCTCCCACTGCACCTGTTGCGCCTCCAGCAATTCCCATGGCTTTGTTGGTCTTCTGTACTTTGTCTAGTTTGTCACAGATGGCCTGAAACTCTTTGAGGGTGTTCTGCAAGGTTTCTTTACGTTTCATCATGAGTAGTTGGTAGAGGCGCCGGGCCTTCCTCACATGATTTGCCTGCCTGTCGAACGACCTGCAGAGTAGAAGAACGCAGGTTTAAAACTGCACAAAGGAAAACTTTGCATTGCTAATTAGACAGTAAAGGAAGTTGATAAAAAAAAGGTTCAGTTTCTAGTTTAATTGCGTTACCTGATTTCTTCGTCCTCACTGAGGCCATACTGTGTGAGGTTATCTGATTGTCCTGGAAAGAACACATTTTATACTGATTAGCTAAAACATGTTTAACACTTAAAATGATGCATTGTGTACATATTTTGATCAATTAAACATTCTATTCCCCAAACAAAAACATGTCTCAGGTTACATGCATCTAAAATTCCCTCTGCATTTTGGGAAACAATTCTTCAATGTGCTTACAATGCTTTGTGACTTTTATTTATTTACTTGGTTTAATGGAGTGAAGTGGGACAGTGTTTTTGTGAGAGTGTCATCTGAGTGTTTGTAGATCATTGCACGTATGGTTTAGAGCAGGGGTGTAAAACTTGGAAAGAAAACCTGCAGCCACACGGCCCTTTCTGGAACCAGTTTGACATCCCTGGTTTAGAGCATTACATTCACTTTACACAGAATTTCTCTAGGCTCATTTCTGACAAGCATTTCTGTCGAGCACTATCTGATACAGGGCAGACATACAGCCTATTCTATTATGGTGAATTGAACAGGTCCTGGTGGGATTAACAATCCCTAGATTATGATACTTTCATCCCCTTGCTTTACTGAGGTTCTTTATTTCTGCATTTGCTTTATGCCATATACATCCTTAAGTCTGGCATCCAAAATGATTTATAGGAGTCTGTTCAGATAACATTAGCCCCAAAATAAGGATCTTTCTTTACATTCTCTCTGCATATGTCAGTGGATGTTTCCAGTTGTTTTTCTCCCTCCACACCCCCCAATGGAATTTGATTCTACAGACAAGCACTTGCACACAAGCAGTGGTGAGAGCTGTGTGAAGATAGCACAATGATAGGACGATAGAGTTTTTGGAGGCTTCTTTTAACACCTTGCCATCTGCTTTCAGGATAAGGTTGCTTTGATTGACAAACTTGAGTTTGTAGGAATGGTCTAATGTGCTCCTCAATGAAAATCGCAAATGCATATGACATTTTAGGAAATTCCCTTTCCTTTGTCTTGTGTTTTTGTTTAAATGCCCTAATGTTGTCAATATGTCTTTTAGATATGGACATATCCAAATATGTCATACATAGGCTGCTGTAGGGTGTGTTATTTTTCAAACATGATTGTATCCTTGCTTGTCTACAGGGCATATGTTTTAAAAAAAAAAATTATAATAATCTCACTGATGATTGTTGTTACCCCTAGCAACCTTTTATTGGCTAATTAGCTTTTTCTAGTGTCTTAGTCCCAAGTGCTGTTTTCTGCCAAGGAGCATAAGCTATAAATAAATAAATAAATTAAGAAAACACAGCAAATCCTCTTAAAAATTGTCAAATTGGTTTTGAACTGATCACCCTGTCAGATCAAGCTGCAATAGTCTTTTTTTTTTTCACTGTGGTTAAATTGTATGCTTAACTGTGTTCGTGTTTTTTTTATTATTATGCCTTGCCTTTGTTTAAGCCAGGCAGGACAGAGTGACATGCTAACTTTTTAAAGGGAATCCCTTAGTTCTAAATGCAGAGCAGGAAACAGGGTGACAACACAAGATAATTCTAATAACCTGTAAGAATGATTGGTTGGTATTGGATACCATCTTATGTAGCAACTTCATGACAAACAGAAAAGTAAATATAGTTTAAAATCAGTTATGCGAACAATACACTATGACTCTATTTACTGCAGGAATACAAAATAATTTACAATAACAATGTACTTACTAGATACTTTTTTCAACCAGAATAGTAGCTCAGGGATGTCCTTCAGGAAAAAAGGATCATTAATCAAATGAATTGAGAGGTGTAGAAGATAAAGGTGTGTTTTCAGTTCAAATGCAGCTTAATATGAAAATTAATTAAATTAAACTTACATCTGGAGATAGTTGATATATGTTGTCATAGGTGCTGTGATTGCCTTCGGCATAAAGACGTGTTGATGCTTGTGACTGAAAGTGTTAAACACAAAGAAATAATTGATTAACAGATAAGCAATTAAATACATATTTGTCTGATTCTAATGACCCATGCTTTTACGATTCCAGGAAAAACAGCTTTTTACCCGGTTAAAGTCATGATCGGGTAGAACTTCAATGTATGGAGGGTTCGCATAGGTGTAATGAGATGATGCTGAGCTGAAATAATGTTCCTCTTTGGGGTTAGTTAAAGGTGATGTATTTCTGCTCTGTAAAACAGCAGAATAAATGCCTTGATTGCCAGCATAGAATTCAGCATTTGAGGTTGAAATTATAAATATCCTTTTCTCAGTAATGTTGATACATCCGCATCCACACTTTCATACAAATGGTGAAACTCAGGCGACCAATAGCAGGTTAAATTTGATTTGACTCCAAAGCAGCAATGTCATTCTTTGTTTTAGAAAATATGTAGTAGTACAAAAATAGTACTTATGAAAGCAATGCAGTCTTTGAATAGCATGTGGAACAGTCTGTCAACAGGACAGCTATCCAAGAATCTTGTCTTTATGGACAAAGGCCAAGAGGAAAGTCTGAATCCTTTAGAGCATTTTGAAGTGGCAGTTTGCCATAGACCATTACGGGATACAGCAAAAATGTTTTTAAACATTCTTTGGTCAGGTATGACTATAAGTGAAGATTTAGCTGGCATGCCATTGATGTGTTGAGGGAGACTTGGTTGCATCATTCTTAAATTCTCTAATCTAGAAGAATTTCAAACCAAAAATGAATGCATAAAGCTTAAAATAAGCAGCTACCAGGCAGCATTCAAAACACTGAGAAAAGAGAGTGGGTGTTATTACAAGGATAATCAAAATGTTAGTAATCTCATGTGCTCTAACCAACATGAAAAGAATGTGTATTTTAATAAGTTGTGTGAAAGTATGGAAGAAATACAGTGTTAAATTAAAGCAATGGGACCAAATAGTTATTTATGAGATCATAGAAGAGTCCTTTTCAACACAGCTGGTGAGGTTTATAAATTCTTAGAAAAGCCTTTTAAAATAATTCCACCTTAAAACAGCAAACTATACCCTTGGATAAAGAGAGTGCTTCAGTGTTTTAATGTTTAATTAAAAAGACCTAAAAAAATTAGTTATCTACTGTACCATGAAAGCATGGTTGTGTGGAGTAAATGACTACAGTTCTCTGTAGGTTTGTAAAGCAGTGGCTTATCTGTAGCTGAGAAAGTAGCTGGATAAACTCATCAGGAAGGCCTCAGCTCTGTGATTGGATGCCCTCTGAACTCAATGCAGGAGGTGGGAAACAAAAGCATCCTAAATAAATTAACATCTCTGCTAGATAATGTCTCCCACCCCATGCGTGAAGCTGTTTCAGAACTGGAGAGCTCCTTCGGTGACAGACTGCTGGACCCTAAATGCACCAGGGAGCGTTATCACAAATCCTTCTTCCAAGCAGCTGTAAGACTTTATAACCACCACTGTTCCCAACAACCTAAATAAGTTGTTACATTCATTCTGATTTGGCAGAGTTTCATCCTTAGAAAGTTAAATAACATGCTTCTGTCATTTTGCACATCTCTGATGTTGCTGCTATTTACAAATATCCATTACTGTACAAATGTCCATAGCTGTATATTGGTTATTTATTCTTTATATTTATACTTTACAGTACATCATTTTATTGTTTATCTTGTAATTCTTCACTATTATGTTATTCTTATACATTCCTTCTAAGGTCCACATTTGTGTGACAATTTTTTTAATTAATCTTTTTGCTGTTGTAAACACTAGAATTTCCCCACTGTGGGACTATTATATGTATTTTATTTTAAAAACAAACAAATAAAAAATTAAACTGCATATAAAGCCTTTTAAAATGTCTTGTAATTCAAAAATTCTGGAACAAAAACCAGAAAAACTGACATTTTAATAATAGGGTTTGACTAATTAAAGGCATTTTGTAAATAAACATGATGTGATGGA
>NW_015150628.1:564075-575542 GCF_000732505.1 Cyprinodon variegatus | reverse complement strand
ATGCAACGATCTGATACCTGGAGCAGATATCAGCTTCTATAGCTGGATTGAAAATCTGTGATTTGATCGGAGAGCCAATCCAACACACTTTACATGGAACTGTTATTTCTTTCTTTTTGGTGCTTATTTTATAATCAATGGTGTAAAGTATATTTATATCTTTGTAAATTTTTTCCCTTTTTTAACACTGCTTATGTCGAAGCTAAAGCCTTTACTCTGATGACAAGATATATGGTTCTTCCATTCAACAGTTTAATTTGATCGGTATCAGATATCTGCAGATACTCCCAGCCCAGAAAAATTATGTAATCAAAACGATAAGGAAAATAGAAAATGTAAAAAATACACCTGTTGTCTTACCTGTAAATTAGGATTGTCTCTGTCACAGTAAACAGGAAACCTACGTTCTGTAGAAGGACGAGGGGGAGTAAGAGGAGGTGGTTTCTTAAAAATAAAGATAAAGACATATAGAGTTACAAAACACTGAGGTTAAACCAGTTTCAGCATCCTTTTCTATGTTTCAAGTAAGGTATTTATAGCCAGAGAGGGCATATGGGAAACACACAAAAGTGAGCTGTGCAGTATTTTGAATTGAGAAAGCTTCCTGGTTGGAAAGCGAAACATCTTCAAACCTGGACATTACGTCCAGTGGATTGTTTTTTTTTTGTTTTTTGTTTTTAGCTTTTTTTGGACTATATAATATATGTAAACTAATCTAGAAACCTTTCAAATACATATGAAGTATGGACTGGACATCTTCCAGCTAGTCTACATACCTTTGATTTTTTATCCAAAAGTATTCCCCTGTCGGGATTCTGTAGACTGTTATTTGTTGTTGAATTCACGCCCTTGGTTTCTGATGGTACAGGTGGAAGGGGGGGATGGTGAGCAGGGCGAGGAATCATGTAGTCGTCTGAGTTTTTCCTGCTCTGATTACTCTGCTCATGAAAAAATATGGTATTTCAACATCTATCAAAGTTGAATTCAGAACCTTTTAAATACAAGTAAAAAAAAAAAACAGCAAAGCTTTTGCCATAAAATATACCTTTACACTTTTATTTGACTTTGTTTCCATGTCATCATTCTGTGAACTGATATTTGCTGATGAATCTACGCCCCTGGTCTCAGATGGGACAGGCAGAGGGAGAGGTTGCTTAGCAGGTTTCCTGATATAGTCCGGGTTTTCTCTACTATCAGCCTGTTTATAAAATGAAAAAAATATTTTAATAGCCATGAAAGCTCATTTCTGAAAGGGGGAAAAAAACATACATATATTTACTAAAAAAAATACCTTTACACTTTTATCCGAATTTGTCCCCATGTTATAATACTGTGGTCTGCCAGTTGTTGATCCATCTTTGCTTTTAGTCTCAGGTGTTATCGGTGAAGCTCGGTGAGCAGGGCGAGGTGTCATGTAACAGTTCTTCCCACTTTGAATAATCTGGTCACGAAATAAAATGTTATGTCTTAACAACAGATGTCATTCTATTTCCAAACCTTCCAAATACCTGCACTTTTAAAGAATAAACAAATTTTTGCAAGAACACATACCCCAACACTTTCCTCTGATTTAGTTACCATGTCATCATTCAGTGGAGTGCCAATTGTTGCTGAATTTACGACCTTGGTTTTGGGTAGAACAGGTGGAGGTGGAGGTTGGCGAACAGGCTGAGGTATTGTGTAACAGTTTGAGTTCTCTCTACTTTCATTACTCTGTTCCCAAAAGGACATGCAAATTAGTTAGTAGTTCCTGATTATGGCTTCTGCTGGGAAAAGTGAGAGACATCGAGAAAAATTTAATGTGCTCAACTTACTTTATAGAACTCTGTATAGGCTGTTTTGTCTGAAGGGTTAACAGTGTTGGTCTGGTTGGTTCTGTCGTCATTGCAGGTTGAGTTGGCCTTTCCAACACTGGTTAAAGTTGGTGTCTTGATGTTTCCGGTGAAGGTGACTGTGTTAGTGTTGGTTGTGCTGGCAGTTCCAGTTTTAGCAGTAGTGCTCGTCTCAGATGTTGCGTCCCGACTGTAGATTATGCGACTTGTATTGGTAGTATTAGCTTCGTTGGTTGTCTGAGCTGCGTTAGCTTTGACAGTGTTGGTCACGTAGGTTGGATTGGTTGCATAATAGTTGTTTCCTGGGGTGGTTTTGCTGTTTGCTTTGGTTGTGTCTTTGGAATCGTAGATTTGTGGATTTTGTTTATCTCTTCTCCTCGGCAGAGGTACAGGCTTGGGTTTAGCCTCTAAATGACTTACAACTGGGGTAGAGTTCTGAAAAAAATGAAAAGTTATGATAATAATACTAAACATGTTTAGGTAACTATTTCTTCTCATTGTAAACAAAAAATTGTGCTATTTTACTAAAGAAAAACAAATCAATTACCAATAATGCATCAGGGTCTTCATAGATAGCCTCTGGGATTTCATCTGAGATGCTTTTACATGAATTTGTCTGGATTTTCTTTTCAGGTTATATTGGATAAAAAAAATTACAAAAGAAAACACAAAAACTGAGTTTGATGTTGTCACATGATACTCACGAGTTTTACCTTACAGTAAATTTATCAGATTACAAAAGACTTTTGACGAGAAATGTAGATTAGCTCTGACATACCAGGAAAACATTTTTATCTTACAGCTCATTGTCTAGTTCCTGCAAGTCTTTATGTATCTTTGAACAATACTGCAAGTCTTTTACTGAATCGATTTTAATCTCCAAGCTCAGTATGCTTTAGGCAAACAAATTTGGGTATGTTTGGCAGATTATCCATTATTACATTTACACATGTCACAACAAAGGCTATGCAAGAGAGGACAAGGCAAGTTATTGAAATGAAATATTTAATTTACAAGAAAATAATTCATAGACTATCAAGCTAAAGTTCAAAATGTATTCTTTGAGATATGGGGAGCCATTGAACTGGGAGGATTTCAGAATTCTGGATCAGCTACAGCTGCCTGATTGACTTTTCAGGCAGACCTGTAAGACGCTGTTGCAGTAATCAATTCTACTAAAAATGAATGCATGAATTAGTTTTTCAAGATCCTGCTCAGATTTTTTTTTTACGATAGGTAGGTCGACTTTGTTACTGTCTCTATGAGCCTGTGAAAGTTCAGGTCTCAGTCTTTCAATTCACCCAGATTTTAAGTAAGATTAGTGGTTTCTTGCTATATTAAATAGAGGTCTGTGCTGACTTTTAAATGCTCTTCGGTTGGTCCAAAAATGATGATAACATTTTTTCCAGTTTTTGCACATCTATTCAATTATTTATATAGCGCCAATTAGCAACACATGACATTTCAAAGTCTAAAGAGTGAATATTGTCAGATTGGTTAAGAAAACCACTTGACCAAATCCAATCATTGACTTGCAATACATGCTCCTCCTGGATGGGCTTGCGGTGGCGACCTTTGTTTGCATTTTGTCGTTAACTCTTCAGCAATCCCTCTCAAAGAGCATGCAGTGATAGTGGAGAGAAAAACTCCCTTTTAACAGGAAGGAACCTCCAGCAGCAGCTCAGTGTGAGTGGCCATCTGCCGAGGCCAACAGGGGTTCAAGGAGGGCTTTTTGGTTCTGTGTAAGTTTTCATTTGGGTTCTCAGTTATGCTTTATTTTATGTTATTCTGTATTGTCAAGACTTATATCATTTTTGAATTCTTAGCTTCATCCTTCCTTGTTATCTCTTCTTAGCAGTTTTGCTATTATTTATTCCTTGGTCTAGTTTTAGTTATTCTTTCTCTTATCGTTAGGTTATGTTTTCCATGGCTTCAGTTATCCCCAGTTCCTTTTCTTATCCTCTAGTTTTCCTCTTTGTTATTCCTTATTATGTGAACATTAATTTTATTCCCCCTTAGCCTTCTTTAAGTTCTCCGAAATCCGATTTTTTGCGTTGCCTCTCACATTTACAAATATATGCGAATTGTATGTGATCTCCATTGTGAACTGCATTCATACAAAGCAAGTGTCCTACCCGTGCAGTAGACGTCACAGGCCTGCATGGAAGTAAACGGAAGTAAACATGGATGGTAGTGCTGGAGTGCATCTAGTGATCTTTCACAACCATAAAATACAATCTAACCAAGATGGTTAAACATAAATACTGCTCTCCACATCATCGTCTGCCATGGTTGTTGTTTTTCTTCTTCATAGCAAGACCCAGAATAGTGACCTTTGTCGGTAATAATGGCATTCAGGTGGGATGAATGCAACCTGGCCATTCAGACACAGGTTGCATTTGAAAAGATCAGATTAGTATCAGATTCAGGACCACATAGCTAAGTGGCCTGGGTCGCATTGGAAAAATTGGATCTGTGTTGTTCAGACTGCCATGAAAAGATCAGATCCTGGTCGCATGTGGGCAAAAACATCTGATTTGGGTCACTTCAGGCTGCTGTGTGAATGTAGTTCAGACTGCATCTGACCTGAAAGTCAGTAATACCTGACAGTGGTCACTGTTCTGCTACCCAGAAGTGGCAAGAAAAACAACAACGGTGGACGATGATGCGCAGAGCAGTATTTATGTTTAACCATCTTGGAAAGATTTAGTTTATGAGGTTGGGGAAAGATCGCTAGATGTTCTCCAGCACGCCATCCATGTTTACTTCATAAACATAGAGCATGCTTGCTTGTGATGTCATAATGGCATCTATTTGGCATGTGGGACACTTAGGTTGTATGAATGCAGTTCGCATATATTTGGAAATGTGAACAGCTACGCAAAAAAAAAAAAAAACAGATCTAAAAAAAAAAATCTAAATTGAGCATCAAGGCCTGCAGTGTGAACGTAGCCTTTGTTTCCCCCAGTGCACCTTTCCTTTCCCCTTTGCTCCTTTCTAGCTGTTTCTGTCCACACCTGCTCCCAATTAACTAATTTCTCCACTCTTTGTTCCATCTTCAATATGTACTCCTCCTCTGCAGTTTCTCGGTGCCAGATTCTCTTCATTTATTATTGCATGTTTTTACCGAGCTTCTCTAGTTTTTGGTTCCTGAGTGCCCAACATGTTATTTGTAGATTAATGTTTTTTAACCATCTACTTCACCATTAAAACTGCAAGAACTATCTCTGCCTCCTCTACTCTGCATTTGGGTCAACAACATCCACCAACCCTGACACAGAATTAGAGAGAGAGGCAGAGATACAAACGATAACTCCACAGTTCCACAGGTGGCCCCGTCAAGGAAACACAAAGCCAGATAGATGAGCTCTGGCCAATTTTGACAGTCACAGTAAAAGAAACAGGACCACATTGAAAAACAGGCCAAGCTCCAACATCTACACTCACCGGCCACTTTATTAGGTACACCTGTCCAACTGCTCGTTAACACTTAATTTCTAAGCAGCCAATCACATGGCGNGAGCATCAAGGCCTGCAGTGTGAACGTAGCCTTTGTTTCCCCCTAGTGCACCTTTCCTTTCCCATTAGCTCCTTTCTAGCTGTTTCTGTCCACACCTGCTCCTTATTAGCTAATTACTCCACTCTTTGTTCCATCTCCTATATGTACGCCTCCTCTGCAGTTTCTCAGTGCTGGATTCTCCTCATTTATTATTGCATGTTTTTACTGAGCTTCTCCAGTTTTTGGTTCCTGAGTTCCCGGCATGTTATTTGTGGATTAATGTTTTTGAACCATCTACTTCACCAATAAAACTGCAAGAACTATCTCTGCCTCCTCTACTCTGCATTTGGGTCCACAACATCCACCAACCCTGACACAGAATTAGATAAAAAGGCAGAGATAAAAACGATGACTCCACAGGTACACAGGTGGCCCCGTCAAGGAAACACAAAGCCAGATAGATGAGCTCTGGCCAATTCTGACAGTCACAGTAAAATAAACAGGACTACACTGAAAAACAGGCCAAGCTCCAACATCTATAAACAAAGGTGTTGATGGCAGCAGCACAGCTGACATTTCTCTCCAGGATGGAGTCAGAGCCGAACAGGATCAGACCAGGTGAAGCTACCATGATGACAAAAAGCAGATAAAGCATAACTTTGGAGTTTGAGCTAACAAATACTGCAGAATGGGAGGATAGAGAAATAATGAAGCAGAAAGATGATCCAGCAGCCCGAACACATAGCAGCACAAATACAGAAAATAGCTCAGGATAACATAAAATTTTGGAGGAATAAGAAACTTGGAGCCACAATAGAGCCAAAGTAGAGCCAAGAGGAAACGCCTGTCCAGACTGAAATTCCACAGGCTGTTAACACTCTGCCTCCACCTACCTCTCTCACCAAGAGACTAAGCAAATATAACTCTGTTTTTAACCATAAGCTTTATCAAAAAGGAAAGTTGTAAGCCTACCCTTAAAACTAGACAGTCTGGTAGTGGGTTCCACAGGAGAGGAGCCTAATAACTAAAAGATCTTCCTCCTTTTCTACTTTCAGAAATTCTAGGAACCACTAATAAACCTGCAGATTGAGATCGAAGTGCTCTGTTAGGAACATAAGGAACAATCAGATCTCTGATGTAAGATGGAGCTTGGCCATTTAAGGCTTTATATGTGAGAAGGAGGATTTTAAATTATATTCTTGATTTAACAGGAAGCCATTGAAGAGAAGCTAGAATAGGAGAGATATGATCTCTCTTTTAATTTAAATTTTTCATTAGAACTCTGGCTGCAGCATTTCGGATCAGCTGAAAGCTTTCAACTACATTTTCTGGATTTCCTGATAGTAAAGAATTACAATAGTCCAGCCTTGAAGTAACAAATGCATGGACTAGTTTCTTAGCATCACTCCTGGACAGATTATTTTTAATTTTTGTAATATTCTGTAGATGAAAGAAGAAAATTCTAAACCTATTTGATATGGGATTTAAAGCACAGGTCCTGATCAAAAATAACACACAAGTTTATCCCTGCTTTGAATTATTCTACTTATTTACCCAGTGTCTCAAGTGTTTCATAATCACCTGGTGACATAATGTACAACTGTGTGTGTCATCGGCATAGTTTTAGTAGCCTAGTGACACAAAAAACGGTATTGTGTCTTCACTCATAGTGGATCAAAGTTCTGTATTAATGCAACATCAGTGTTTGTCAGTATTTGCATTCAGTTGAAATTGCTGCCTTGGTAAGACATGCTACACAGCATTGTTTTTAGGTAAGGTTGTCCCAATACAATCTAACTTCTGATAAATTACCTATATTGTTCCAATACAATATCCGCAGAAATTATACATATATTTATTTCATTGTTTTTGGTGTTTTTTCTTAGAAAGGGCTTAATAATACTTAAACAGAGAACAGTAGTCAAAAGCAATAGTTATGCGAACAACTGAACCATTTATGATTAACCAATAAGTTACATAAACTTAAAAAATAAGGGAATAGTTTCCATTAGCAGCAAATATCTTAGATTTTGTATCCAGGCTTGTATCCAATATTTTCTAATATTTTTTTGAACAATTTCTGATATCCATTCTAGCTTTTGACGTTGGTTTTGTTTTTTGATGTTTTTTAATACATTGTTATTAAAGTTTTTTTAAGAGTAAATACAATAAATCCTTAATAACCTTAGTTGGCCACATAAATCATTACTTTGATCACCAACTGTCCTAATGTAGCAGGTTTATGTCTTACCTGTGCGCCAGGGATGTTGGACGCTGAGATGCTTCGGTAGGTTCGAGATGGAAGTGCAGGTGGGACTACAGGTCTGTTTTTATCACCTGAGGCCTGAAATAAATAGATGCTTTCGTTGTAGCAACACATCATATAACAGTCGATGCAGTCTACAGTTATTACTTTGATCCATATCCTATTCTTAAAATTTTATCAATGCCACCTCATGTCTGGGGTGTGCTCAAAAGCAGACCCCAGACATTAGAAAACATTGAAATAATATTTATCTATTTTATTTTGAAATCCAAAATGTAGTTGCTGACAAACAACCCTTTTATGAATGTTTTCAAAAAGCATAAGACATTGGGCTGTAATGGATTATTATTGAGGGATCCAAATTAGGCTTCTTTAAGAGAGTTTATATTCACCTATAAAACCTCTTTGCAGGAAAAGTGAATGTGCTGCAGGATAAGTCAATTTAGCTCAAGTTGCTGTTTTTTTGCACCTAAAATTGTATTTACTGTAAAAGAAGTCAGAGGATAGACTGTTAAAAAATATCCTTACTGTATTTGTTCAAATTTACCAGCAGTAATCACACAATAATAATTAAAAAAAACATGCCCGAATGGCCTTTATTTTTAATATGTCCTTAGACTTATTGGTACTTGAATTGTATATATATTTTTTGTCTTAGATAAAAAGGAGTTAAAATGATGTCAAAAATTAGTGTCAGGTTTTAAGAAAAAGCTTTTGGAAGATTTCGTGAAGGATAAAAAAAACTAAAATCTCCCGCCTCAGTGAGGGGTTTTAAGATTTCCATAGCTTTTTTATTTGGCTTTCTAGAATCCAGTGTTGCTTATTCTTGTTTCAGGAGGTACTTTCTGCTGTGCAAAAATTTATTTTTCCTCTATACATTACCATTGTTAACTTCTGACCCAACTTTTTCCGAGCAATTACAGTTTTGTGCACTGTTAGCTTTACTTTGTGTAAAGAAAAGCTAGACTGATACACAAATACAATATGATATAAGTAAGCGTTACTACAGTAATTAATGAGGGAGTGCCCTTGGAGAAGCATGCTGTATACTCCTTAACAGGAAACCTTAGAGGAAATATGCAAACTTACATAACTGCGGGCAACAGTTTGCTCATTGTTTACCCATTGTTAACTTTTAACAAATTATGTTTACAACCATTTCGTAAACAGCAGTTTTTGTAACATTTTTTTCTTCTGCTTATTTATCAGCTTCAGTGTATATTATACCTGTTTTATCTGACAAGGATGGAAAGATTTTTGGATAGAAGCATGATTCCTACTGATTTTCATGCAACTAATTTGTTTAAATATGGACTATATTTTAACCATTTTAAACTTGCTGAGTACCTTGAATTGTTTCAGGTGTGATATCCAGTTCTTCTTTTCCATTATTGTATTTTGTGAAATGCATATCCCTTAGAACTTTGGTTAGCACAAGCATTTAAATGTCAAACAATATATTAGCAATAAAAAAAATCTGCCTTTTTTCCAGATTCTCATTTTCATGAACAATGATTAAATCTAATGAGCATAAAGACAGGTGTGGGTTCCTCTTACCATTTTTGTCCCAGTTGAAAAGCCTTCACTGTCCTACTTTGGTCAGTGAGCATAAATCCAGCAGAAATGATTGATTCCTCCAGTATATTCACATGTCTGTACAGCAGAAGAAAAGTCTGTACAAATTACTGAGCAGGTGTTTTATGTGACAATGGTTACGGGAAACAAATAGAAAGATATTAGAAATATGTGGGAGGATCTTATTTTTGTCAGACAGATCAACAATCCTACATTGAAACCGTCCCTCAGAAATGTACAAATTTAGAAGAAACTCCCCTCCAAAGGAAGAGCTTTCTCTTTGAACTAACTATACCTGAAACCCAGCTTCTATTCCCAGCATTAGAGTTAACTTTTGCACAAATCTAAAATCAGTTCAGTTTCTGATCTACTGACTGTATGATGGTATCTGCTTTTGTTTTTTATGTGTGTCATCCTTTTGTTCAAACGTCATTTTCTCCCTGTCTGTGTTTTATCTTAAACTGGCTAAACAGTCCCGCCTGGTGCTCTTCCAAGAATGGCTGAAAATGTTTTGTAATGAATCCTTACCTATAAAAGTTTTTACTGTTTGCTTTGTTTAGAGTTTGGAAATATGTAAACAATTAAGCTCAAAAGGTACTTTCCAAACAGGATGTACTCTAACCCTTGTTTAGTCAATACTAGTGCATTTACTAACACATATGGAAATCTATTTTTGGACTATTTAAGATCTTTGTTTGTGTGTGCATGTGTATTAAGAAGTTTTGTTTGGCAGGTTGCCTTAAGATATGATTTAAGTCTCTCTCTGTATTACTTGGTGTCAAATGTTCAATATAACTGAAACATTGTTTATTGAAACCGAAGGGAAATTTTATTTTGTTTTAACTCTCATACAGGTTTCTTCAGTTATTGTAAATGCTGATGGCTTTAGCCAGAATAAATCTCCTGTTGCGGTTCATCTTACAGCTAACTAGGAGAATTCTTAAACTGAAGATGACATTATTGTGTTTTCTGAAAGGGATGGTCAGGATTGTCAGAGGAATATTTCTTTATAAAATTATCTCCTGAGCTTCTAGAGAATTTCCCTGAGCATAGCATGTATTCTTCTGTAGCTTGTTGAGCTTCTTTAAGTCATTTGCTCTCAGCGGATGATGTCACAAGAGATCGCACTCTTTACAAAGGACCTGTTGATGATATGCAGCATCTTGCTGCAAACACTGAAGATACCTTACTCTACGGGCTTCATGATGTGGGATGTAGGTAAACAGGTCAATAGTCTTTGAGGAGTGTTGGCCGAGTTTCTTTGGTAGCAGAGCAAAACAGGAGGTCTTCCACGTCGCAGGAAATGTCTCCTGGGTTAATCTAAGGCTGCAGAGAAACTGGCCAAGCAATCAAGACTCTGGGACTGACACCATCTGGACCCGATGATTGATTCTATTTCATTCTTCCCATTCTGCCTCTAAAGGCAGGTAAGTGGAAGTGGGAGGGGGCAGCACTATTCTGATTTGGTTGGCAACAAACACAGAAGTAAGAGAGTTGATGGCAGAGGTGGTGATGAAACATTCGAGGTGTGTTTGGGAAGTTTTGGGTCAAAGGTGGGCTTGATGTATGACCATAGGAAGTAGTGAAGGGTGCTAAACTTATCCCTGAACTGAACCTATTGAAGTATGTGTTCAGTTCATTGGCTCTATCCAGACTCTATCAGTATGATCCTCCTTTATTTGAAGCCTGGGATCTTCTTCATCCATAACCACACATCTCTGATATTTTTGTTGAATTCTTCATGATTATTATAATCTGGTCATGATATTTCAAATTTAAACCTTCATTGATTAAAACGCAGAGCAGACATTCTACTGTATTAGAGTGCAGAGGCCAGTCGTTGAATCAAAGTCCTCATCATCAAACAACAGCTTCATTGGTTTTTAAATTTGTAATGCAGACAGTGCCAAACTGCCATATTTATGACTCTATGATTATGAGAGGTTATTGTCTTGCAGCATTCATTTTAAGAGAGTCAGACCATTCCTATATTTCATAAATGCAGTCAAGTGCAATGCATTGGAACTCCATTTAAATAGTTTATTTCTTAATTTTCTACTTTTCCTTTTTTAAATGATTTCTTCTTCACTCTGTGTATACAAAATGACAATAAAGTTTTTTTTAAGTCTAAGCTTTTTGTATTTTCATCAGTGTTGTTTTTAAGGCCAAAAAATCCAAAATTCCTATTTGTAGTATAACTACCTGTTATGGTGTCCTGAAATAAATTGTGTTTTAAACATTACTAAAGATCGGTGGTACTGCATGGCGGTCGCGAAAGTTTTGGTTGATTAGACT
>NW_015150628.1:559387-563501 GCF_000732505.1 Cyprinodon variegatus | reverse complement strand
TGTATATATATATAAAATTAGGGGGTCCCCGCTCCTTTTCACCATCAGTTTCGGGGTCCTTGGCCTTGAAAACATTGAGACCCCTGCTATAGATGCTTTAAATTGGATGAGGGCTGTCGAGGAATGCAGTGTCCTGCAGGTCGCTGCTTTAATAAACCTGACTCCAATGTAAGGTTTAGCCACTTGATTCAGGAGAACATCTAAAAGTTATGTGTCAACAGCCCTCAAGGATTTGAGCTTGAGACCACAGCTTTAAAAACAGTAATGGAAAAGTCTTAGCAATGGATTATATTTCTGAGACATTACACATTCAGGAAGAAATATTTAACTTATTTTAGGTTTACCTTCCTGATAATAGACCAAACTTATCATAATGCTTCATGTGGGAGTGCCAGCGTATTCACATGACAACTCGTGACTCGTGTTTTTATGTATTTATCAGTCAGGCTCTTTGACCAATCAGAGGATCCTGCTGATTATTTTTTATCCAATGAACGAGCAGCATAACGTAAAGTGCCGAATTCTTCCGGACATTTCCGAAGCAGCTTTTCGGTTCTGTGCGTCAGTTTGAAAAGTGGGCTGTGTCTGCGGAGCTTCTGTTTCCAAAGCAGCTCTGAAGTGGGAACTAAGTTTAATTCTCACGAAAAGCGCAGACATGAGTGGAGTTAAGATGCTTTATGTGATCCTGGCGCTGCTTGTGACTCAATGCGCCTCCCTCATAAGGTAAATAGTGTTATCACATATTTATCGCATCATTAGCAGGCGGAGGAACGCGCGTGCGTCGTTTAATTAACTTGAGACGCACGTGAATTTAATCCGTTATCACCAACCATAAATATAACGGAATTTAAAAACGCATTATTCTGCCCTTTTTTTTATTTCTGTTTATTAATTTAGTTTTTATCGGAGCAGCGAAAGGCGGAGAACCAGGAAGTGTGTTTTATTCCCGTGATGCTCACAATGGCTGCGCCTTAATCCAATAAACATGTCGTTGCAGAGTACCGCTTTATAAAACCAGAAGTCTGCGCCGCCTTATGAGTGACAATGGGAGAACTGTGGAAGAACTTCGGGCTCTGGCGCAGAGTGCTGGAGCTCCGGACAGCGCGCCCTCCCCCAGCCTCCCGGTGGAGCGGCTCACCAACTTCATGGATGTATGTGTGCACCTGCAGTCAGGTTTAAATACAGGCGAATGTCAAAAACATTAAATCACATTCTATAGCCAGATCTAGCTAATATTGAGTCATACATGAGGATATTCTTCTATGTTTGGCCAAAAAAAAAGAAAAAAAAAAAGAATATTTTATATATATTTTGAACTGCACTATGCAGAGGCGTAGCCAAAACATTTTTATAAGGGTGGCCAGGCACTAACCAATGTACACTGAAGGGGGGCCGAAAGCAGATAGACACCAAAACTTCACAGTCAATCTACAATGTTGCAACAGGAAAATTAATGAGCAAAACATTCATATTTTCTAAATAAAGACAAACTATATTCCCTACAGCCTTTGCTAACAAATAGAGGAATATATTCAAACAGCTGTGCTTTCTAGATAAAAGGTATGGCGGACAAAATTCTTTCAGGTTTGAGTTTTGCGCTAATACCTTTTCCATTGTCATTACTTAACTACTTTTGGGTTTATCAGTAATCATCCAGCATAAAATTGACAAGTACAAGTACTATCCATCCATTTTCTTAGTTTAAAGGGGCGACAGTGGCGTCCAAGCCCCGGCTCTGACTTTCAGTGTTGTTGTGTCCTTGGGCAAGACACTTCATCTGCATCCCCTACTGATGGTGGTCAGAGGGCCCGGTGGCGCCAGTGTACGGCAGCCCCGCTTCTGTCAGTGAGCCCCAGGGCAGCTGTGGCTACGATGTAGCTTGCCACCATCAGTGTGTAAATGGGTGAATGAGTGAATGTAGTGTAAAGCGCTTTGGTCAAGTCTCCTGACTTGAAAAAGTGCTATACAATTACAGGCCATTTAACATTTACACGCTTATCCCAAGGGGTGCTGGTGCCTATCTCCAGCTGTCTACATTAAGTGCTAATATCTACATAAATTGATTATTTAATAAGTTTTGATTAAAATAGTTATTTATTCACAACACTGAAGACTCCTAGAGGACTTTTCTCTTTACCCCATAAAACACAAAATCTATTTCTGCCTGGACTTCTCATTTTTAATGTTAGTATATTGATGTGCAGAATTAACCACAGTGTTTTTGTTGTCTAGCAATTGTTAATTGTTATATGAAAAATGAAAATGTTTTGAATATTCCACTTGAGAGTACTACTGTTGCCACCATCTGTATTAGAGAGAAATAAATGGTAAGGTGGCCACAGGGGTGGCCAATGATTGGCTAAGCTGCCCCCCCATTTAGCTCCGCCCCTGGCATTATGTAATCAAATATTTGACTGTAAAACAAAATGTCACTTTGTTCTTAAAGTAAAAAAACAAGTCACAAAAACACTGGAAATTTGCATAATTATGCAAAGTAAATCTCTACGTTTTTGTTTTTTTTAGCATATCATTATTAAGAGTTTACGAGCAGAACCTTTCCTGTGGTTGTGCTGGTAAAACATAACGTTAGATCACCAGGTTGTACAGGTCCAGGCTCGGACTGGGAATGATTTTCGGCCCTGTCATTTTTCTATCAGCACAGTCAAACGTGTGTCTCAAATGTGAACATTACGAATACACATTGTGGATTAATCAATCTATCTTCAAGCATCAGACGAAAACCATCACCTAGACTTCTATAATGCGGTTTTACTGGCTTTGGTTATTAACAGGGATGTGACAGTGACTGCTGCTGTGTAACGTCCACACTCACCACATCAGCAGGGTAGCCAGATGTCATTGACTTGCGTTCTCCAGCCCAAAAAAAATGTTCATAAACTGCCTGGATATACGAAATCTCGCCCAAATTGAACCAAAGTCTATTGATCTCTTAGGCGGCCATCCTAAACTGCCAGATTGGGAAACATCCCAACCTGCCAACAATGCATGTAAGATTTGAAATATCTTTTAGATGCAAAACCCCATCATGCACCACAACATATTTTTGCAAAAATATTTTAGCATAAATTCGCCAGATATAAGAGGAACATCGTAGTTTGGTTTAAAGAGAGCATTTTAGTTTTATTCTAATTTAGTTTGTTGCAAGGATTTTACAGTTTGAAGAAATAGAAAATTACACCATATGCAAACCGTCACAAGGATGTGCATGACAAGAAAGGGCTATTTATATACTGCATGCATCAAAGGGAACAATTCATAAATATCAGTTTAACAGTTTTGGCAATGGAAAATAAAAATCATCTAGGCTAAATGAGGCCTACATGCAGTACAAGTTAAAGCAAAAATTACCAAACATATTCCATTTCCTTTAGAGCACCTCCCCTTGCATATCTTGTGGCAAACCACATATTGGACGTCTTACAGTTTTATCTCACCAATGAATCTCTTTTTGCTGTTCTACGGCCTTCATAGAATGGCTGTTTTTTTTACTGGGCTTAAAGTGCACTAAGGTGAGCCTTTCCAGCTTGGTGATCCCTCAAAGCAGTTCTTTTTTGGTTTGTTTTAATGATTTATTTAGTTTTTTTTTTAAAGTGTTACAAAAGCAAACATAATTAAAGTCAATAAATGTCTCTAAGTTAGCCAAAAGCACATGTTTCCATGCACAACACAGGCTGATTAAATTTCAAGATAATAAATATAAAGATGCAATGCAGAGAGAGAGCAACCCAGAATATTCTCTGCATCCACTCCAAAGGGCATGTGCAAATCATGCCAGAGCCAGATGGCAGCAAATTTACAGAAATGGTATAAAAAATTTAACTGATCAAATCACAGCATCTGGATTCACAACAGGTCACTAAAACTAATGGTAACATTTAAGAGCATATTTAGGTGTTGTTATACATTTATGTGTGTTATTTGGGCACATTAATGGTCTATAAACATCGATATAGCTAATCAAAACAAACATTTATTTGTAAATCCACCACAATAAGTAACAAGAATAGTTTCTCTGAACTTGGTGTACTCACTGATTGCAGAATGTAACTAGTGTGCTGATGAAGATTCCCAGTCATCCAGGTCATAGTCATTC
>NW_015150628.1:544574-558680 GCF_000732505.1 Cyprinodon variegatus | reverse complement strand
CTGGCGTACTCTTCCACAACATCTTCTTCCCCACTTTCCTCCTCTAAATAAAAAAATGTATGAAGAAGGAGACTCATCCATGACCTCCGACACAAAACTCTCCTCCTCTTGCATGTTTCCGCTGTCCATAGCGTTCCTTGACAGTGTTGTTTCTAAGTGCTCCTTGGTCCCAATGGAATTTCCCATTGGGAACCTACTAGCACTAAGTTGCTAACTGGTTAGCCAGATCCTTCCGACAAACCAGCCACAACCAAACTTCTTGCGGATCTTCCGCCACAACAATCCCGCCCCTTTGATAATTGACCAATCACATTTACTGTATTCACTCGTCAGTAAAGTTGTGCACCACTCGGGAGAATTTGGAAATGCAACTGTTGAACAGCCGTTTCTCTACGACTTTATGCTAAAGAATGGACTTAAAGAACTCTATTTCAGGCATAATGGGCCTCCAAAGTGTAGCATTGAGGTTACTCTCCTTTGAGGTATGGAGATAAATGGTATTAGAATAGAAATGCATATAGATTTTAAGAGATTGAAATGGTCCTGCAACTTTGGGTATTTACAAAATTTTTTGTTGGGTTTCTTAATACAAAAAAAAACCAATGGAACAAATAGAACATGGGCGAAAGTTATAAGAATGGGCTGATTTTGTTTTATGAGTTTTTTCTGTTCCATTATTGCTATGACCCCTCCTGGTGTTTCCTCAGGCCCAGTACTATGGTGTCATCAGTATCGGGACCCCTCCGCAGGATTTCACGGTCCTGTTTGACACCGGCTCCTCCAACCTCTGGGTCCCATCCATCCACTGCTCTTTCTTCGATCTGGCCTGCTGTGAGATCACTTTGTGTCAAAAATGTTTAACAAAGTAATTTTATGCTACCAATTTCAGCAGTTTTTAACCAGTGTAATACTTTTTTTTGCCCCCTCTTCTTCTCTGTCTAGGGGTCCATCATCGGTACAACTCCAAAAAG
The DNA here is from genome assembly GCF_000732505.1 of Cyprinodon variegatus. Taxonomy (NCBI): domain Eukaryota; kingdom Metazoa; phylum Chordata; class Actinopteri; order Cyprinodontiformes; family Cyprinodontidae; genus Cyprinodon; species Cyprinodon variegatus. Next base: position 557,709 of record NW_015150628.1, on the reverse strand, counting down.
TCCAGCACGTATGTTAAGAACGGCACAGAGTTTGCAATCCGGTACGGCAGAGGCAGCTTGTCTGGCTTCATCAGTGAGGACACCGTCTCAGTGAGTTTAAGAAAGAGACGCATGTTGTTTTACAACTGCATTGCATGGTGTCAGTTATTGCTTTCTTTGTGTCATTGACAGACAGAATGCTCTGCTTTTTAACTGTCGCTTCCTTTGCTTGCAGGTTGCAGGTCTATCTGTTCCCAAGCAGCAGTTTGGGGAAGCAGTAAAGCAACCTGGCATCACCTTTGCTGTTGCTCGGTTCGATGGGGTGTTGGGGATGGCGTATCCTTCCATATCAGTGGCTAACGTCACCCCGGTGTTTGATACAGCCATGGCTGCTAAGCTGCTGCCCCAGAACATTTTCTCTGTCTATATCAGCAGGTGGGTTTGAGGCAAGTTTAAGCATTATTAAGTGTTGTTTTAATTTCACTGCAAGGAGGAAACCACTGTGGGGGGGTTGGTTTGTTAGTTGAGTAATCTGTTGTAAAACCATTTGACTTTCGAAATAATTTCTGCTGAAATCTGTTTAACTTTAAGGGACCCGAAGGCAGCATTGGGAGGAGAGCTGGTGCTGGGGGGGGTGGACCCCCAGTACTACACTGGAGACCTGCACTATGTTAATGTGACGAGAAAGGCCTACTGGCAGGTTGGAATGGATAGGTAAGGCTTTTCTGATATAAGGAAGTGGTATCAAGTAAGAGAAATGACAACACTTCCATTTCTGGATAGTTTTTCAATCCATTTTAAGTTCCTCTTTTTGTGCAATAAAGCAACTTTCATTTGTTGTATTTTTAGATAATGTAGCAATTTTACTCTGTCTGATATCAACTAATACCTATTGATCTGTGGCTCTTCTAACCTTCCAGAATTGATGTGGGCAACCAGTTGACTCTCTGCAAAGCCAGTTGCCAAGCAATTGTTGACACGGGGACGTCTCTAATTGTCGGTCCAGCAGCAGAAATCAGAGCTCTTAACAAGGCTATTGGAGCTCTGCCTCTGCTGATGGGAGAGGTAGAAGTGGTAAACCTTCATAAAGATTCTCATCTGTTGCTCTGCCATTAATTTCATTATGCTGTTTTTTCTTTTCTCTCTCCAGTACATGATTGACTGTAAGAAGATTCCAACTCTTCCTGTTGTCTCTTTCAACATCGGAGGGAAGATTTTTAACTTGACTGGAGAGGATTATGTAATGAAGGTATCTATATAGTATGCTTATTATTACACTCTTTTTGAGGTTACAGATTTTTATTAAAGCCACAAAAAATCCACAGAAATGCATGGTAGGGCTGTTGTCATTTTCTACCAAGAGTATTTTTTCATTTATTTTCCATATGTTATTTTTATGAAGATCTTACACTGACTGAGTATAGAGGCTCTGACTCTCTAGACACAGGCTCCTCTGTCTCTGTATCACACTAATTCAAACAATTTCCTACATTTGACTGATACAGATAATGGAAAGTTATTACAAATAAATGAAATTAAAAAAACTGTCACAGCTACAAAGCAAAGCCCTGCTGCATGAGTCTGTGGAGCATCTCTTGATCCAGAACAGATCATTTTTAAAGGCCTATATTAAAATATAATGGGAAGTAAGTTTAAAGAAAAGAAAAACGCAGGAAAAAGCTGTGGTATCGTTTATATGCTGCCTTAGGCAGTGAAAGGTGACTCTCAGTGAGAGATCTGTGAAGAGTGAGGAGCTTTGCTTACCTGCACTGTCTGCCTCTCATTTTGTTTTTTGTTAAACTCCAAGAGGATCAATACTTTATCTGATTTGTCCTTCTGAACTGGATAAACTATTCTTATTTTAAAATGTTTAATTTTTTATGCCCAGCCTACCCCACCTGCTTCATATGCACAGTGCATATGAAGCACACCCAACCATTTCTGTGTGTGATTTAAAGATTTTACTTTGTATTTTCCCTCAAAGAGAATGTGTTTTACTTTGTAACTGCATATTTCTTCCTGTCAGACCCGTAAAATTGCTGCTGAATTGCTGTGTTGTCTAAGTGAGATTTGAGGTCTCAGTCGGAAGTATGCAAGCCCTCTTGTTGGGTGTATTTAGCACTATTGACTTATAATGAGCGCTAAACACCACAACCTCGTAGGACAATTTTCTCTCTGATTGGACATAAAATCGGATTCACTGTTCAGGATTTTACTCACTTTTTGGGGTTATTGTAAGTAGTTTTTGTCCTACTGGCAGTATTGCGAATACAAAAAAAGGTTGATGGTCTGACTTTTTTTATTTTTTCTAGAAGCTCTAAGCAGCTGCTATCATCTAACTGCCCACTTTAAATGAGCCTAGGCTTATTTTATTTGTTCAAGTCTTGAATATAAAAGTTTATATTTCGAGCTGTACTGTTAATCAATCCAAATTCTTCTAATCGTAATTGATTTAAGGGAATTTGAACTGGATATTTCTACATTTTACAACTCATTAAAAGAGAGGTTTTTTTTGTGATGCCTTTATTTTGCTTGTGGAAACGGAAACATTACAAGTGTCTGAAAAATTAACAGGATTGTTGCATTTAAAAGAGTAATACGTTTTTACCACTAGGTGTGCTGTTGAGCACTATTTGTAGACCAGAACAGCGCTACATTTTATTACACCTTACTGTTAAGCCCAATAATATGACACAAGGGGTGATTTGGTTATGCCCTTTTTCTGAAAACTTCTTTATCAAAAAAAACATTGTTTTTATTTTATTTTTTATTTTTTTGCTGTGACAATGAGTCCTGATGGTCTGCAGGTGAATGTTTTGGTCCCCTGGATGCTCTGTCTGCTATTTTGTGCCTATGTTACCGTTTGCATGCACATATACTCTACAGTCATGGCACAGGCCCAACTATGTGAACTAGAGATTAGAGAACAAAACCGGAAGGTGGTGCATGACCCCTTACAATAGCCCATATGAAATGTTGCATTTCTTTTCTTTACAAAAATTAGTTTTTTTTTTTTCTTTTTACCTAAAATAGTGGATTTTTCACATTTTGTTCCTTCAAAAAGCAACATATAGACTGCTCAAAGTTTGAATTATTTTACAACATGGAAAGTGAACATTGCTGAGAGTTTTATTTGTGTAATAAGTTGTATCGGTTTTATTTGGTGATTAATGTTACTTTAATGGCATCTTTCACTTTTCAAAATACCAAAAGTGCTTCAAAAAGTACAAGGAAAAGCCAATTAAAAAGACAGAAAAACATAATCCTTAGTATAATAAAAAAAACAAAAACCACTACTTCATGCAGCACAAATTTTGACTCGAGTATTAGTTTAGTTTGAAACTTTTGAAATGACTTTTCAGGATTTGTTATTTGGAAGGTATTGATGCTCTGCAGTTCTGCCTCTCTGAAAAACGTGCCTGTATGTAACTTTAGAGGGTCAGATCTGTCCCTGAATGGACCATGTGACCCAGAGCGCCACTTTACTTCAGTCTGAGCTCCCATTAAACAGCTAGCTAACTAACACAACAGATATGACCCTCTCCTGATCAGACCTATTTTTGGTTCTGTAGGATTTAATCCAGAGGGCTGAATGCAGCCTTGTCTTTTTAAGTCTGACTCTAAATCTTCTGCTCCACAGTGGTCCGTTATCAGAGTCCAAACCTCTGTGGAAGGCTTTGTATTTTTTTCTAATGTGTGATGTTTCTAATGGCCTTTTGTAGCCAAAAGTTACACTGGGCCGCTTTAAAAGCATTTTGGTCACCTGATTGATGAAATATTCCACTTATTTAGTGAGCTATAACTGGATACTGTGTAGAAAGAAACACGATTAGGAGGCCTGTATTGTACAAATGGAAATTACAATGACGTGAATTTGAAGCAGACTGGTTACTTGAAAAGCTCTATGACAAAGTAAAAAATAAATTAATTGGTAAATCCCCTTAAGGGGAATTTCCAAAGAGAACTAAGAGTGAGTGTTCTGTGGTGAATAAATGTCCCTTTAGTTATTCTGTCCTGAAAAGAAATTTGTTCAGAATGCAGCTGGTCTAAAACCTGAAGAACAACTTTAGAAGGAGAATTTAAAAGGAAGAGTCTTTGAGTTCATATAGTTCTGTGCCTAACCAGTAGGTCAGAGTTGTTTTCTGTATTGAACCCCCAACCCCCCATGCTTCTGTCCTGGGATCCATCAGCTCTCTGTCCTCTATTCAAACAGCTACTATATTTCCTCTGCCTGAAGTTTTCTCTGGTTTTATGGTTCCAGCCTTATTGGTTCCTTTCCTGGATCCTACATCCAAGTTATTAACTGGATCTGTAAAAGCCTTACTGGATAAACCGGATTGGCTCTCTTTCTAAAGCGTAAGGAGAGGGAAACACTGCAGTTTGATCTTTAGGGTGAATTATCAGAAGTACAGAAGCCAAAGCTTATTGTGCCAATAAACATGAACCAGTGAATCAGACATCAGGTGGGCTGTTCTCAGTTCTAGTTTTATGTCTTAGTTTGTCTGAACTCTTCTTCAACTGTGACTCAGCATTTAGAAAGTTGCCTCTTGTGTTATAAGACCCTGACCAATGAAGAGTTTAGTCAGGGTGTTTATGGCACATTGCACACAAAGCATGAAGCTTTATTCAGTCCAAATATGCTTGCCTTCTCAGAAAGTTGGTTCCAAAAAAAGATTTAAATATATCTGCCTCCAAATAGTTTGTGGCCTAAATGTACTGATATGCAAAGCTTTAAAAGATGTATTCAATTTAAAATCTTAATTTTAGATGAGCAGAAAGACTGTTCAGTGTAAAGAGCATTTTTAACATGTATATATTTAAAAGATTTCGAAATAGATTTCTGAGGGTCTCCACTTCTGCAACCGTGAGTCAGTCAAAACTTTAGCTTCCAGCCTGCAGAGAAAGTTAATTTAAATTTATTAGGGCTGCAACTAACTATTATTTTGCAAATCCATTAATATGTCGCAAATTTGTTTTAAATTATTGGATTAATAATCCAAAGGTTCCTTTTAAGAAGATTTTATATGAAAATAAAGCAAGTGAAACTCCATATTGACAGCATATTAACAGATGAAAATATTTTTTGTTTTATCTTAAATGCAAAATGTTTATATATATATATATTTTTTTAATATTATTTACAATCATGTTATAATTACTGCTCTAAGTGGGTTTTTCTGTCAGCTTAAGGCATGTTTTAGAGTCTCTACACTCAATTTAATGATTAATCGATTACTACATTGAAGATTTTTTCAGTAATCGATTAATTACAATCTGATTATTTCAGCCCTAAATTTGTGAACGCAACTTTTTTTTTTTTTTTTTTTTATTTAATTAGAATATGACTAAAATTTTTTAGTCAGTGAACATAGTTTGGTCAATCTCAGGAGCAACAGAGTAGAATTAAGTTCAGACTTCAGACTATAAGAAGTGTCCCATATAAGCCTAGGCTTAAGATCTGTTTCTCTATCAAGAATAATAATGAAACTTAAAATTATCTTGCAATCATGAAAAAGAAAATATTTTTCCCCTGTTTATTGCAGGAGTCTCAGATGGGAGTTTCTCTCTGCCTGTCTGGGTTCATGGGGATGGATATCCCACCCCCGGCCGGGCCCCTTTGGATCCTGGGAGACGTGTTCATCGGGAAGTACTACACCGTGTTTGACAGGAACGCGGACCGAGTCGGGTTTGCAGCTGCCAAGTAGAAAACGAATGAAACCCGTTGAATTTCACTTCAGTTCATTTAAAATAATCCGTTTACCAATCAGAACAAAATTAAAAATACAACTTTCATCTTTTTTTTTTTTTTCAGTTTATTCTCCTTTTTCTAAGGATGCTGCAGTGAAAATCAGCAGTCTGTGCTGATATGGATCCTTGTTTTTGGGGTTTTATGTGAAGCTGTTTGATATTTTCTCGCTTTAAAGTTTTCCAAAAATGGATTTAATTTGCTTCGCTTGAAACCTTTTTTGTTTTTTTTTAATCTCACGGCTTTCAATCAAGAGGAAATATTTTGTACTCAAGATAAATTCAGGCCTTTTATGAACGCTGACTGAATAAAAAGCTGACTGAATAAAAAGCTGACTGAATAAAAGGCAAACATTTCATGGTTTTCTGTGTTTATTAAACTGATTTCAAAGCAGATTTTTACACAAACACACAGATCATACATGACAGCCTTTCAACATTTATTGAAGTATTCAAAGTGCTCCAATGTTTTAACTCCTAAACTGTTTTAAAAAAAATGGTTTCTGGGGTACATGCATCACAGCATATGACTAGAATACCCTTCACACAGAAGAAGCCGTCTGTCTGGGGTTTTATTCTAGGACATTACAGATGTGGCACAGTGACACCTCACTTTTGCACAGTAGTAACATACAGCATAAATTAGTATGCAAAGGAAGACTGTTTGCACAGAAAACTACACTCAGACCAAAAGCACTTCATGATGCACAGATATGGACACTTTATGTTCATCTGCATCAGTGAAAATAAATATTCTGCTCTTTTTGGTTACAAATGCATAATCAATACAAAAATATTCACTTTCATGATTAAATAAATCCCTAAATGTACATTTTATAGACATTGGAGGTGAAAGAGGCGGCGATTGAACTTTTTTTATTCTAAGGCTAAGAGTGAAAACATGATTTTGAGGAATGACTGGAGAACTGATTCTACTCTTCAATCAGGCTGTTTTCTTTTCCTCTTTTCCTCACTTTAATTCATTTTGAACCTATGGACTGGAAACTAATCAAGCTCAGATTTCTGAGCAAATAAAAAGCATCTTTGGCTAATTAAACTCATCCTTACAAAAGTATTAATACCGCATTTTACTTTCCCATCTCATTCTATGATCACAAACTTAAAAACAGCTCCAAATTTCTTAGAATAAACTAATAAAAAAAAAATGGTCTTATATATAAATATCACAAATACTGGTGGAAAGGTAGAGGGCCCATGGTGCTTCTGGAGGAGCTACAGAGTTCCAAAGCTCAGGTGAAATTGTTAATTTGACTTTTATTATTTGGCCCTGGACATACCAGCTCCTACTGGCAGTATTATGCTGTGGGCATGCTTTTATTTAGTATGGATAGTGGAGCTGCAGAGAGCTAACGGATGGAGCCAACCTGGCAGAGTTTAAGCTACCTTGTAAAGGGAACGTGCAAAGCTAGTTGACAGCTCAAAATACAAGTACTGTAGCTGTAACTCACCCAGCAGGTTAAAAGTTTACATCAGGGGTTCTATGCTGTCTGGAAATGAGTATCATACTTTTCAAAGCCTTGGAAATAAATAAAACAGAAAAATTTTTTATTTTCTTCACTTTCTTACTTATTCCATGATCTTAAAGATAGAAAATAAAACATTCTTATATCAAATCCACAAGAAATCAAACCAAAGGTCCATCATCACCTGTGGCTCATTAATTGGAACCAGTTATGGCACCAAAGAGAATAAAAAACAAAAGCTGACATGTTACTCTGAATTTTCAAGAGTGGAATCTGGACATCCAGATTAATAAACCATGAACCAGTCTAGACTTCACATATCTATGTTCATTTGAGCTGATGTAGATTGCTAAACAGCTGATCCAAGTATGGGGATTGTACAGTTTGAGGGAGAAGCTCATACTATAACTTTGAGAATAGTATACAGTGGTAACAATCAATTTTACTATGGTAAATAATGGATTATGAACATAAAAATATAACTTGTACCCTGTGCAAATATTTTAAAACAATACAGATCATTTCCTTCCAACTTGCATATCTGCAATAGTTATGCAACAAATAGTTGAAAAGTTCATGAAGAATACTTTTGCGAGGCGCTGTAACTGCATACCGGCATTAAGATCCTGATCTTGAGCTAAGATTAGCACCTAGAAGCTATTGTCCAACCAGAAGATCAGACAGGCTTGACTACGAGTTAATAATGGATCCCAGACAAGGCTGCTCCTTCCAGCCTCAGTGACGGACTAATCCAATCCCTGTTTGGCTACTTAACACAAACAGTCTGGATCATTTAAGTTAATCTGCATCTAGATGTGGAAAAATAAAAAGAGCGTTTAACAACAACCTGTGGGGACATCCCTCTCCAACCTATTTGAATATGTGATGCAAAAATAAAATGTCTTCTGATTCTAAAAAAAAATGCTACAAAGATTCAGACCCCCTCAGGAGGATGCATACCGAGAATCCTTTTAAACAACACAGGAACTGAGGAGCTTAAAGCATTTTCCAGGCAACCTGTCCCAACTAGAAACTGTTTTAGTTTCTACAGGAGCAGCCATTCAAAATGGCACTGCCCAGTCAAAAGACAGGCGAATGGCAGCAAAATACCCTCCAACTTCAAGCTACTGGCCTTCTCATGGGAGTGCACGTTTTTACTCTGACTCCACCCTTTCATTGAATTACAGGGTCTGAGGAGATGATCTTTCGCTTTACATCTTAATGTTCACAAATCATGACAGAAAGAATATTTTAGATGTTTAAAAAGGAATTATAAGGGCCCAGCCAAGGACCAGTCAACAAAAGTGGGGAAATTTTGAATGGCTACTACTATAAACGATCAGCGACCATCTCTGTCCCCATTACTGAATCTACTAAATCTGAACATTTTGCAAACAGAAATAAACACTCTCTAAGTTGCAGGTTTAACCCATTCAAGCTAAGCCATTAAAGACATTTAAAACACTGTTAGCATGCAGCGCCGTGCTAAACGTTCCACTCAGCACCCAAACTCTCCATTTCATCCCGTTGCTCCAGAAAACATCTGAACATCGGATGAACGAAGAAAAAGTGGTGCAAAAATGAGGTAAGGGTTTTATAAGGTCTTGACCAAATTTCTGTTTAGCCACATTTGTTTTATCACCACACAATAAAATTAATTTCAAACTGTTTTCAAAAGTTATTTAATCATTAAAAAAAAAATATTCAATTAAAAGTGTTTATTCTGAAGGCAACCGGTTGCACTGGATTTTATGTGAGGAGTAAATTGGGCATGCCACACTTTTAAGATTATGACTTATTTTGTGTTGAATACTTTTGCCAGGGACTTTAACACAAAATAATGTAACAAGGACATAAGCCACTGTATTAATGAAAGTTATATTTCCTTTTTGTTGGGCTCATCTTCGTGAAATATTTTTAAAAACCCAAGAGTAACATCCGCAAAACACACTTCTTAAGTTACAGAATGCTGACTCTTTAAGGCAGATTAGCAATTTTATTACATCTTGGACCGGCACAAACACAATTCAACATGATATTCAGTCTTATGAGCCTAGATTAAAAACAGACAGGAGGCTTAGTAACTGTGGACTTCTTTAAATAGACCTGCTTCTCAGAATGGGGGTAAGATAAAGCTGATTTGGTGCGTTTATCTTCGTAATGAATAGTAGAGCCCTACGAGTTTCATCTGCCTGAACTCCATAGAGAACAACAAGCTAAACTTCATTAATACAATGGCTTTATGGAATCCTTCCACTGAGCTGAGGATATCTGAACAACAAAGGACACAGCCATGAGGTGAAACAGTCTGCTACTGCGTCACTGTTACTCACTGATGTTCTAAGAAGTGATAAAAACAAAAAGAAGTGACTTTTCCATGCAGGTTTTTTTTCTCCTGGAGCCTCAATCGACTGATGAATATTTGACCCCCAGAGAGAGAAAAAAAAAAAGGTTGGCATTTTACTAGTAGTTTGAGTTTAAGGCTGCTCCACTGCAGTTCTCAGCAGCCCCTCTGGATCTGAGAGGGCGCAGTAGAGAGTATACCCCAACTCGTCTACTTCCTGTTCAGTCAGCTCACAGAATAAATTAACTTTGGGACTGAGTGCGCATGGTAGCCTCCCGGCCTCTAGGTGTCCCACCAGCGCTCGCAGCAGCTGGAGGAAGCGGTCCGCCAGCGCGTCGTGCGTCCAGTCGCCTTCCTTCTCGCTCAGCAGCAGGATGGTGTTGGTGAGCTGGCTGGAGTTGAGCCGTTGGAGGGCGGGGTTGAGTTTGCACACCGCCTTCGCCACCTTGAGGCAGGTGCACCTGCAGCCCCCGTCCTCCTGATCGAGCGCCCTGAGCCGCGCCGTTTCAGCCACGCGGAAGCTCTGCCGCCACAGGTTCTTGTTGCGCTCGGCGGACAGACGGTGCGGTTTGGCAATCAGCGAGGTTCCCTCCTCCATCACCAGCAGAGGTAAAAAGTCCACATACAGCCTCCGGTCCGTCTCGTACTGGACTTCCAGGGTCAGCGTCTCAGAGGGAACAACAGGGCGGATTATGTAGTCCAGCACGCTCCCTATAGCCGGCCAGTTGATGGAGCCGGTGACAAGCTTGTCGAAGACCTCCAGGACCGCTTTGGGGGAAAGGTAACCGCCGACCATGCAGCGGTCCCAGTAGCTGCTGCCTCGAGGGAAGTACTCAAGGTTCTCCCGGCGGACAAGCCAGAACCCTGGGACGTTCATGATAGTGTCCTCCCCTGGAATGGATGACCACAGATTCTTTTCCAAGACGAGAGGCACCATGAGCTGAGCGTGGTCAGCGGTCACCACCTGAAAAAGTTCAAATAAAACTTTTTATTCAAAGCCACAGATGGATAAATGACAGTAAACGGATGCTAGTAATCACCTGAAGGTCGTCGTACAGACTGCCGCTGAGGTACATCTCTCTGAGCGGCATGTCGGGCAGCTTGGCGTGAAGAAAGACCCGGAGCTCAGCGCAGATGTCCAACGCCGCCCTTCTGGCTGTGGCCTGCTCCTCTGAAGGGATGTTGACCCTGGTTTGGTAGAACTCCCACAGATGTTCCTGCAGGGAGAGGTGCATCCTGGCGCGCATCAGGCTGGACTGGGAGGCCCCGCCTCCTCCCAGTGTGGAGCGGCCGACGGCTCTTCGCAGACAGTCTTTGGGGACGACAGACATGCTTTAATTAAAAATGCTGCAGATATTTGGTGATCTTTTTATTTAGAATGAATTAGGAAGCTAAGAGGGAAATAGTTGGAGCTAAATGTGGGAATGTCCAAGAAGAATTTGTGAATTTTATCATCATTTTACAACATTTCACACGACTTTATGATGGCCTTTAAAAGAATAAAAACAAATCAAATACATGAAGAATCCAAAAAGTTTCAAAGTGCATGAATCATTTTGCACCGTTTTTTTATCTGCCATCGACAGCTTTGAATAAACCACACTGAATCTAAAGAGGATCTTGCTACTTTAAAGCTAAAATATCTAGACATTAATGGACATTAACTACAGGGAGACAGAAGATCCAAACCCACTGAAAAGAAAGAGTAAAATTCCTCCCAGTAAGCTGTCTGTGAACAGATATACAAGAAAAGACAAAAGGGCTGCATGTCTTATTAAAGCCAAGCATTGAAAAACATGAAAATAAAAGAAATAGATCTCAAAATTGAACAAAAAAATTAATAAATTCAGTGTGACTGAGGAATTTCTCCCTCACCTGGTTCAAAAGAATGTGAGGAGGTGGGCAGAGACTGGAGTGACCTGCTAACTGTGGACTTCATGTCATGGTTTAGTACCCGCGGTGATGACCCCACCCACGCAGGCTCCTCCCAGCTTCTCTTTCCTGCCTGCTGCATCTTAGTGGGGCTGGTGGGAGCACTTATCGTGCGATCATACATCTGCACAAACAACGGAGTGCAGAATGTAAACAAAGCTTCAGGTTGGAAAGTTTTCTCCTTTAGATCATGTCTGGGTGAGGTAAACATAAGAGAACAATGACAGACTGAGATCCTCCTGCTTACTCTTTTGACAGCTAGTGTTGCAATACCAAGCATGGCTGCCCCGCCCACCCCCAGCACTAGCTTGGCATTGGAAAGCATGAAGTCGATAGCGGTTCCGATCCCGTTGTCGTCCTTTTTCCCCTTACGGTCTCCATTTACCCCAGCCATCTTACTGCTGAAAAAACAAAACAGAAAAACAATAACAGAAAAGGGACAAAGACAGAAGAATAAACTGCTTATTATCCTGTTGTCAACCAATCAACATGAACAAACCACCTGTGGATACTACCTGAAAGATGACGACCTCCCTGATGCAGCTCCAGACGGTCCTTCCCCAACCCTACATAAGCCCACCCAGCCTGCTGCTGAGAAAAAACTGGCCCCTCTTCAGCGCTTCCTCCTTATCCTCGGGTACAGTCAGGGCCTGGCAACGCCGAAACTCACGGGTCACGGCCCGGCGGTAGTAGTTTCGGTCGGTGTACTGAAGGTGACGCCCTGCACGGAGCAGCGCCCTGTACAGCTCCAGCACAGCACCGCGAGACCAGCTGCCCATCAGGGATCACACATAGATAGGGCGATGACCCTAGACGCTGGGTGATGACACAGGAAAGGTTAGATGGAGATCAAGCCGATGCAAATCCTGCTTATAACGAAGGCCGTCCAGCCTTCGCTCTTGAGAGGTGAAGTTCTAAAGTAAAAAATCTCCTGCATCCTTAATGGATCTTAGATTATAACTAAAAAATAAACCATCTACTGAACATGTTTTTTTTAACCAGATGTCCATGGAAGCTAAAGTTAATTGCACAGAGCAAAGTAATCAAAACAAATGCATACATTAGGTTTTGTGTAAAAAAAATAGAGGAATAACAAAAAACACAAAAAACAACCATCTCCCTACCTGGGCTAATTAATACCAGTGAGTTCAGTTCTATCTGATTACCTATTAAATGTTTTCACACAAGAAGAATGCAAAGAGCTCTCGCCAGTCATTTTGGACCTTATCAAACCCTACTGATGGCACCGATTTCATAACTTTCAAAACTTCTGAATTTTTCAGGAAGAACTGTTGAGACTTTTTTTAGAAGGGGACAAATGCAATTTCACCAAAAAAAAGAAAAACTGAGATAACCAAGAACAACTCGCAAGAGGTCTCGGAAAAGAATATTACAGCCTAAGAATGGAGCAAAAGGTTGACGCATTACAAAGATGTGGATTTAGCAGCATTTGTTTTTTCACAGAAACTAATGTAATGTAAAGTCCTTTATTGTCCCACAATGGGAAAATACGCTCTTTACATTTAAACCATCCCATTGGGGAGCAGTGGGCTGCCATTGAGTGGAGCCTGGGGAGCAGTGTGGGATTAAAGGCTGATTTATACTTCGAAACCAGGTCGTCTGCGCAGGCGTCGCAGTGAACAAAAAAAGA
>NW_015150628.1:543737-544044 GCF_000732505.1 Cyprinodon variegatus | reverse complement strand
ATACACTGCAGATCATTCAGACATGTTAGAGAAAAGCTTGGGAACTGCTGTATTGTCTAATCTGATGGATCATGAATCTAACTCTTTGGGTGTCATTGCACAGAGAATATTTGGTGTAAAAACTGAAAAAAAAACCCACCATAGAGCGGATATATCGCAGTCGTAATGTCAGTGTGTGCGATATTCACGGCACATACACCTTTCATGAGAGCAACAATCACATTATTGCCACCGTTCTAAAATGTGCAGCCCTTGTGGGAGTTCCACAGTGATGAGCAAATAAACAAACAGCAACACAGCAATTTAC
>NW_015150628.1:516145-539646 GCF_000732505.1 Cyprinodon variegatus | reverse complement strand
CTCTCAAACTCTAAAGGCCAAATAAGATTGGTGGTAGGTCTGACCTCTTATTAAAGAAAAAAATAAGGTTTACACATTTAATTCTTATCGTTCACATGCCAAACATGTAAACAAAACACTAACTGATGATTATCAACATCGACTGATATGAAAGATACTGATACAGGGTTCCTACAGCATAAGGCAAGTTAAATTCAAGACTTTTTAATGCCTCTTAAAATAAAAATTTAAGACCAACTTGACAATAAACACAAGAAAAATTTACCCCAAATGTTTATTTTAACATAAACCATTACTTTCTGGTCCAGTAGATACGTTTAAAAAAAAGCCATATAGGAAGAAAGCTTAAAACAAACAAATAACAGATATATTTTCAACAACTACTGAACTGAATTCTCTAACTTTGTTCTGTTCCCTACTCAATCCCTCTACTTTCATTCATGGCATGCCGCCAAACATTTTCCTGAGATTTGGTTCTACTGTCGCTGTTGGTGATGTGAGAGATGCTGTGGAGGCGTTGCAGAGACAAGGATGGAACAGAATGGAGAAATACCTGCTGCTTCTCCATAACTTGATTTTGACGCTTCATGCTTCGTACATGCATCTCCACTGCCTTGATTCCCATTGTGCTTCATCTACATTCCCTGGTAGTGGTTTTAGCCATGCAGAAAACTCTTGGATGGATAGTCTATTTTTCATTGAATATAAAACTTCCCCATGTCGTCCAGATAAAAAGTTAGTGGCACATCACCCCAAGGTCTGGCTGCAACATCTTTTTTTATTGGTTCCGCTATCGGACAGAACCAATAATGGTTACAGCAAGCGGTTTGGTAAATGTGAGAAAAATATTGTCAATTATTTTGTTTGACATGGATTACAAAAATAAAATCCTTTTTATGATGTGGTAACAATTTTAAGACCAATGAAAGACTGATTTAAGACATTTTAATACCAATTAAGGCCTTGACTTTATATGGAAGAATTCAATGCCTTTTAAGAGTTATTAAGGATCTGCGGGAACCCTGTGATAGATGTTTAAAATATATCAAACAGCCCTAACATCCTAATCTGAAGACAAAAGCAATGGAGGAGTATTCAACTTTAAAGCAACCCCAAACACAAAATAAACCTGTTGGGCTGACTCACTCACTCAGTCAGCTACTTTTAATCCAATTGACAAACTATTTAAAAACAACAGATTAGAGTCAGAGAAAGAGATTGCAACAACTCAACTTTTGAGGAGTTAGTGTGAATAAATTGTTTAAAATCACAGCAGAGGCATGAGTTTGAATAGTCTGTCTTTAATCAGTCATCACAAAAAGGTGCTATAATCCCTGTGCCATTACACGTTTGAGGTGGGATGCCATTCCAAAAAAATTAAAAGCAATCCACTGGACTTGGTTTCCGAGTTTTAAGACGTTTCGCTTCCCATCCAGGAAGCTTTTTCAATTCAAAATGTCAGGAATAGTGTTGAGTTCGAGGTTTTATACAGTAGCCCAACAAAGCCTTGTTTTTGTTTTGAAAACATGCAAATTGTAACAGACGAAGGGGTCAACTAGTTTGGAATGCGGCCATTTGGCTTCTTTTGTTAGACTGCAATACACCATACCTATCTAAGGTTACGTTTACACTGCAGGCCTTGATACTCAATTCCGATTTTTTTTTGCGTTGTTGTTTACATTTCCAAATATATGCCACTTGTATGTGATCCCCTGTGTAAACAACATTCAAACAGCTTAAGTGTCCCGCATGTGCAGTAGAAGACGCAGTGACAACACAAGCCAGCGTGCTTCGTGTTTACCGGAGTAAACATGGATGTAGTGCTGGAGCACATCTAGCGATCTTTCCAAACCTTAAAACATCAATCTTTTCAAGATGGTTAAAAAAATACTGCTCTCCACATCATCGTCCACCATGATGTTTGTTTGTCTTGCCGCTGCTGTGTAGGAAGAAGCAGAATAGTGACCTTTGTCGGTTACTTATGGCGTTCAGGGCGGATGAACACGACATGGCTGTTCAGAGACAGGCTGCATTTGAAAAGATCAGACCAAGTGGCCTGGGTTGCATAGGAAAAAAATCGGATCGGTTTTGTTCAGACTGTCATGAAAAGATCAGATGCATATGGGCAAAAAAAATCTGATTTGGGTCACTTCAGTCTGCAGGGTGAACGTAGCCCAGGTGTCTTAAAGGTGGGTCGTTAAAGGGGATTGTTGTACTGGCTGAATAGACGAGGTTCTCCACTCTCCTGTGTTCCACCCCCCACTCTGTGAAACCTGGTGTAGCAAGAAGCAAGCCGTTGATTGATTGGTGGGCGGGTAAAACGAATAGCCTGTCTCTAATCTGTCATCCCTAAAAGCTGCTACAATCCCTGTGCCATTACACTTTCATTCACAAAACACATGACATAGTTGTTGTAATTTAAATTAGTTTGCTAACAAAACAAGATTAACTCTCATATTTATCGCTCAGTTGGTCTCGTGTGTTACAAAATATCAACCAGATCAATTAAGTTAAAAGAAACGTGGTTGTTCTGAATCAGGTGTAAGTCTGAACTCCTCTGAATACACAGATTTAAAGCTAAACTAATCAGCATGTGTTGATGAAATGTTACAAAAAAATCCCCATAAAACCACATGTAGTAGAAAGTTTGAAGAGCTCATCTAACCACAGGGAGAGGTCCACATGATCCTCCTTCAAATTAGTAAATCTTTAACTAGTTGGAAAACATGCCCCATAGACCACTGGAAACCATTTTAACACCAGTTGTATTTATGCTTCCTTCCGCAAACATGTTGTGAGGAAATCCCTCCTACTAAAATGATGATATTCTCTGAGTAATTCTCCCTGTGGTTAGAGAGAGTAGAAAATGGCTGGTCCAGCAGAAAGTCACACACCTCCCCACTAGCTTATTAGCTTAGCGCAGTAAGTAGCCGTGTGGCGCTGACCTTAATTTAAGCCTGGTTTAAACACAAGCAGAAACAGCCTGAAACTACATTTAACCGCAGTGACAACTAAGTTAACAAATATTTAAAAACAAACGTCAACCTACGTTTGAGAAATTAGGAGTAGAAGAGCTGGCTTGTCTCTCTTGTAGCTGGGGGTCACATACAGTGAGCACAACAGGAAATACGTCAGAAGATAAATACTACTTCCGGTTTAAATGTCGCCCTCTTATCTCAACCAATCTACGACGGAGTCCAAAGGCTTGACATTTAATGAATTATATTTACGTCGGTCTAATCTCTACGGAAGAGGATTAGGGCCACTAAAAAAAAAAAAGTTAACCGATTTTTAAATTTTATTTCATTTTAGTATGGGAAAAAAGTCAGAATTCTGACTTCTTCTCAGAATTCTGGCTCTTATTATTGTCAGAATTCTGTCAGAATTCAGAAAAAAAAGTCAGAATTCTGAGAAAAAAGTCAAAATTCTGAGATTAAAGTCAGAATTCTGGGAAAAAAATCTGAATTCTGGGAAAAAAGTCAGAATTCTGACATTTTTTCCCCATACTAAACTGAAATAAAATTTAAAAATCAGTCAAGTTTTTTTTTTTTTCCCAGTGGCCCTAATCCTCTTCCGTAAATCTCTCCTATTTATTTTCAGAAAGTGTGGCATTGGCCCCGAAGTACGAGCCACAGTAACAAATCTTTTATTTTATTTTACAATACTTAATTTAACTGTTATGTTAAATGTTTTTCTCTCACCTGATTTTGACATTTCTGCAACTTCTCCTATGTATAAGCCTCTTGGCTGTTTCTAAGGTATGCTCTCCTTCAATGGCGTAACGACACAACAATAGGCCCCTAAGCAACATTATCTGGGTGGGCCCCATATCTACATAATTCCAAGTCGTGTAAAAAAATAAAATACTCAAATACATCGTTTTTTTTAAGATATTTATTGTGGTTTAAAATATATTATGAGTGTATTTTTTTACCAACCGTCTAATGAACTATACACAGTTATTAACATAGTAACGAAAAGTCCCACTATCTGCTTTGCTATTGGTGTCGTGTTTAAACAGCTCAACATCATGTTGAAATCTGCCATGTGTTGGGGTATAAATAAGGTCCGGTCAACTAAACCGTTACATCTTCAATGAAGCGTCCTAGTGCAATTGTTTTATAAACTGACCCTACTTTAATTATCTTCACATATTTGCTGTTTTCTTTGGGGTTCATATTGTTGTTGGTTTATTTATGTTATTTAACTTATGTCATTCATAGAACAGCTTTATTCATACTGAGATCAAATGACCAACTGTCGACTTTATTTACATACCAATTAAGTAATTTGGAATTAATTTCTTGCAATGGCTAATACATGGTAATACACAAATTCATACTGAATGCAGTTAAATCACACTTTCATTTCATGTAAAAAAAAAAATAAAAAAAAAGAATTAATCACACTTTTCGGTTTCCTTCCCAAAATACAGTACCAACTGCGACTCATGGCCTAAACCAGGGGTCACTAATTAAAAATGCTGAGGAAAAAAAGGAAAATCAACAACAAGTAAAGGTTCAGAGACATTTTTAATTATAATCCATTACTTTAAACAGCATTTAACACTGAAATAAAATGCGGGTGTTTCTGCATCCATGTTATACACTGAGTTTTTTAGTTAAAAAAATAGAAAACAAAACAATCTTTCACAGTTCGGTATATAGACGATTTCCTGACTTCCATGTCTTTTATCTTTTATAAAACACCTGAATTTATCTTTTTTTCTCTCTTTCCTTTTTTATGGCTTAATGAGAGAAGTGGGCTTTAGGCTGCCCTGTGACGATTTATAAACCTGGGTTTGAATGGCGACAAAGCCATTCTCAAGCTTATATCTAGGTGCTCATTCGTGAGCCTGGATCAATTTTTATTTTTTATTATATTTATGGTGGAGAATGTTACTTTCACCAGTTCACCGCACTTTTTCCCAGCAGTCCACACTTTCTCTGCTCTCTTTTTCTCATCGTCTTCTTCTTTCCCATTGCCACAGGTTTGCCTGCTGTGTCTAAAAGTGGCTAACAGCAGCGACCCAGACTGACACAGCTCATTGGCTAATTTGTATCACGTGCAACCTGCTGCTAGACGCTCCAGATGGCTTTACCATACAAACAGGAGAAGTGACCTTTAGACACTGTCATCGGAGAACATGCACTAATTTACAGTATGAATGTTTTAAACCAGGTTGGGTCCGTATTAACCAGCAAGTGGGTCCAAGGAACATGAAAGACATTTTTATGCACTGAAGTCATTTTTCTCCAATCAGGGCTTACTGAACAATGTGCTTCAGAACAGCTTTATAATTCAGAGCAGGTATGTAGAAAAGCTGCTGCACCAGAGAGGAGTTTTTTTTTAACATTAGTTATAATCAACATTTGTAAAGTTAGTTACTAGAGAATGTACTATAATTTCATAATTTCTGTAGAACAATGGTAAAAAATGTTGCAAGACACACAGATCTTTGACAAATATTTATTTGATATAACAATACATGATTCACATGAACTTCATTTAAATGAAACAAATTTAAGGAGCAGAAAAGAATAGGAAAAAAACATGATTTTTTTAAACCTGCTTACGTGACTGATTACTTAGATGTTTTATTTTTGTATGATCTTTTCTAACACAATGCAAAAAGCAGGTTATATGTAAACATATGAAATATTAAATCAACATTTTAACAGTAAGAAAAACAACTTTATCTGGTGTAACTTCAATATAGGTACTTTTAAAAAGTTTTATTCAGTGTAATATTTAATTCTAGAAATATTTGAGGGCTTCAGTAATCAGGAGAATAGACTACAGTGTGTCATTAGAAGGTGAGAAACATAAAGAAAATAGAAATTATGATCATAGATAACATTTTTTTTTTTATCCCTGATGTAATTGTGAGCTCAAAATCCCCAATTAATGGTTTTGTTTAGCCCGGCTACCATAAATATATTACATCTATTGCCCTACATATCAGCAGTTGTAAGATCATGGCATGTATTTTATTCCTTTCATCCTTGGTATGATATGGAGATCTCTAACATCATCATGTTGAAGCAACCAACACAGGTAGCGCTCCGTCCCCATGCCCCATCCACTGGTGAGGAGTGGCATCACTTTGCGCATTGTGATGTACCACTTGTAGGACTCTTCTGCTACTGCATGGTGCTTCAAGGCTTCTCTTACCATCTCTGGGGTGGAATGGCGTTCACCAAGACCAATGGTCTCACCCAGCCCCAGCAAGAGATCAGCTGCTTTGGCTTTGCACCGACCCGTGCCCTCCACATATGCCTGGTAGAAAGGAACTCCCAGGTGGTCCATTTCAGTAAGCCATACAGCACCACCAAATTTCTCAATCAAGACACGCTCCCCTTTGCGAGTTAACTTCCTACCAAAGTGGGGCTGGCCATCTTGCACCCACTCTAAGCAGTCTGCAGAATGCATCATGGAAATGGCTCGATCCAGAGGGATTCTTGGCAGAGTATTTTCTCCTTCCATTTTGCTCAGGAATTCTGTTACATGTGTCAGGGTTCCAGCTGAGTTCTGGATCATGTCTGAGTGATGTTTTAACATACACTTGGTAACATGAACCAAGTATCCCTCTGCAATGGAAATGGCCTTGTTCATGTCCCCCAATAATTCGCACTCGACATGGTAGAACTGATTCAAGTGTGTTGCATCTGGATCTTCCCCTCTAAAGCTAGGAGATATGTAGTAGGCTCCAGCAAGGTTCTCCTGAAAGCGAAGGAAGTATTCAAGGACAAACTGCATTGAATCAGCCAGGTACACATCTTGCCCAAGCAGGCTGACAGACACTGGCTCTGAGTCAGATCCTAGGCCCATTGGTGAAGATATGGTGTCTGTGGTGAGAGGGGTCAAAGCGTAGGAGAACTGGCAGGAATTGTGAAAATACTCCACTGTGCTGTGGAACAAAGTGTTTTGAATTTGGAACAGGTTTCGGTACCACTGGCTATTTATGGCCAGCGTGGAATGAACCTGAGGATCTTTCCATGAATGAGGAGGTGTGCATCGGGTGATTTTTAAGTGGATGTCTTTGAGAGACTCAGCATCAGCCATGGGGCCATCCAAGGAGGATACAAATCCTGGGTAGGTTTGGAAGAATTCTGGTTGCAGCTCTTCAGCTTTTGTCCCATCTGGTGGAGGTAACAGAGGGACCAGTTTGACATGGGCATGATCGATCTCGAACCCTTCAAAGATCAGTGCAACACTTGGAGCCTTCATACCTTCCTGTAACAGTTTGGCCACTTTATATGTTGCAAAGATCAGAGCATTGTATTGAAGATTGTTCAGTCTGAAGATGTCACTAGACAGGGGCCTGCGTGGCACCACCACAGTTAGACCAGGCCTATTTGGATATGGTGTCAGAAAGGCCACGTGCTCACTGTCTTCCCACACTCTCCACTGTTGCTGCTCTCCTTGTATAATACGGCTAAACAGATTATCAGTGGAAGGGTCACCAAAGTAGTCAAAGCAAAATGGTGCATTTGGTGTAGGCAGTGCACTTCTGATCTTGGCCTGAACTTGGTTCAGTGCCTCATCATTCCAACGTGGGCCACTTTTTGAGTTACAGAAACCAGTGTCATGACTGTAAAACTCCTCCTCTTCTGCAAGATGGGGCTGCCACTTTGGCTGTAACCCATAGAGTGGGAGTAGTTTAATCTGTGCAGGTTTAGAAGGATTTGGATAAAAAATCAAAGCACAGCGTTGTACTCCTAGTCGCTCACATAACAAGTTTGATACAGTTTTTGCAGCTTGTAGCATGGCAACGAAATCAGGTGTTGGCAACTGAAAGATGCTAGTAGGCCCACTTAGAGTCTTCCTAGTGATAATGACTGACCCGGGGGTCCAAGGGTTGGGGTTCAGGTAGGCAACCAGCTCATCCGTTTCCCAGATCACATTGGTGAAACTCTTAATAGGCCTTAGAACTTCTACTCTTGAAATGCCTCCATTCATTGAGGCCACAAACATCACCCCAGCATTTGTTTCAATGACAGCATCACCCTTTTTGTCTACAGCAATGATACCAGCAGACACATCTTTCAGATTTTGGGATATCACTTCCCTGCAGGCCTGTCTAAGGCCATAGCCTTTGTTGTGGTATAGACTGGCAATTTTCTCTGCTACACTGGTCCTTAAAAAGACATCTCCATCTCCAGAACATGTAATTGCTACCTTGTCATCTGCATATATTCCTGCTCCTACTATTGCAGTGTCCCCTACTCGTCCTTTCAGTTTTCCAACCAACCCACCTGTGGAGGTTGCAGCTGCTAATGTGTTCAAACGATCTAAGGCCACAGCTCCAACAGTTTGAGGGTGATTGTTTTTTGAGGTATTTCCATCACTGAGTTTTGCCATTAACTCTTTGTAACGCGTATCAGTGTAAAAATAATCTTGTCCAACTGGCTTTGTTTTGTCCCCCATCCCTTGCAGAAACTCTTCAGCTCCCTCTCCAACAATCAGTGAATGCGAACTCTTCTCCATCACACATCTGGCTGCTTTGATAGGGTTTTTTACAGTTTTCAAACATGCAACAGATCCTGATGTCATTCTACTTCCATCTACAATGGTCGCTTCCATTTCATTTTTGCCATCTTTGTTAAAAACAGAACCTCTACCTGCATTAAATAGAAAGCAGTCTTCCAAAGCCTCCACAGATCTCTGAACAGCATCCAGACTACTCCCACCCTGTTCAAGAATTTGGGCCCCAAGGGCTAAGGCTGTTTCTAGTGCAAACTCAATCATCTCTGTCACTTTTGTATTCAGCTTAATATCCTCCCCAGCACCACCATGAATCACAAGAATGTAGTCAGAGCTCTTGCCAGATCCTGAGTCAGGAGCACCTTTACCCTTGTCTAGATTCTCTGGGCACTGAAGCATCTGCTCTGTTTGCTGCTGTTTGAACAGAGAATCCAATGCTCCCATTTGGCTGGTGATGGCATACCTGACAGCTAAAAGCATCATCAATTTCAAGTTCAACTTGAGGTTTTCTTGAAGCCTCTTCAGAGCAACAGCAAAAGACCCCTTTCCATTGAGCACAAGTCTCACTTTGTCTTTCTTCCCAAGGTAGGTTACAGCAAGTTGGTCTTGAGCATAAACATTACCTACTCCACACTCAACACCCTCCATCATATCTGAACCTGTGAGGTATACAGATGGACATCCAAAAGGATTTAGGAATTTCCTCAGTGGATTATCAGGTGGTAGGGACCGACGCAGAGCAGCCAGGTGGGGACCAACACCTTGGCCAGTTTTGGTGTTTCTGATTAGGTTTTTGTGCTCCAAAAATGCTAAATGGAACAGCTGAAGTAAGTCATTTGAGTAGCGGATGGTGTTATCGGGACTAATGTGAGAGGCCAAGGTATTAACTAACTTGCGGGAATGCACTGTGAGTGAGTAAGTAGGATCACAACGACCATGTTTGTAGTGCCGCATATGTGTAGGTGTGACAAGCATGTGTTTAGATGCAGACTCTCCAAGAGTCTGCCAAAGGGAGAGTTGCAAGGAGAAGTTGACCCAAGCATCATATAGGCCCCTTTGCCCTCTCAGTGTAGAAAATACATCAGGATAAGAGGGGAGATCAAACGTTAGGACTAGATTGTCCGCTGTCAGTACAGGGTTCTGTTGGAGCTTAGTTATCCCTTCAAAAGGGAAGGTTAAGCCTTTTGGACATGCAGAATGAACAGTATTTAGTGTATCAGGTTTGACCATTTTTCCTAAGTCATTATTGACAAGATTTATGTCAACAGTCTCAGACAGATGGTACACACGTTCAGTCACAAGAGAGGCTACCATTCCATCCACTGCACTGTGCTCGAACACCATCCCAGCTGTGCTGTCCTTAAACACAACAAGGTTCAGGACCTGCAAAAGAAAATCAGTTCAAATATCAAGTTCACTTCTTTTCAAGAAATGGCTATTGTTTTAAATTGAAAGTTCAGTAGTTTGCTTGTAAGTGGAAACCCCAGTGTTCATAATCTAATGAGAGCCAATTATGTCTTTTTTTCATCATAGGGATGCTTAGCAGATATGTAAAACAAGTTTAGCATAGATGAAAATGATGGGAATCTTTAATTAGTCTTCTTAATATTAAATTCATCATTAAAAAGCAGTTTAGTTATACCTTATCATAATATCTCAGACGTGGAGAGTCTCCTCCTCCTCCTAGTCTAACTGCATTGAGGATATCAGCCATTTCAGTGGGTGCGTTGCTGTCCTCTAGGCAGAGTATAAGGATGGCACTCTCCATGAGCTCAAGTGATTTATGCCCATCTCCTTCTTGCTTGAGAATCTCTTCCCTGAGAGCAGCCCAGGATTTGCGCTCCAGAGTTGACAGGCTGCAAACGACAGAGGGATCATTTTGTTTCCCAGCTCTGGGCAGATCCATCACCTGAGCCAGTTGTTTGTAGATGTCCAGAAAGGACCGTGCAGAAACTTGTCCACCAGTGCTGGGACGCCACAGTATATCAACAGGAAATGCTCCACCTGCGCAGGTGATGATTGCATGGAGGCTATCTGGGTAGACCTGTCGTGCAGAGAAGTTTAATAGAAACAGTAAAAAATTCAGTCTCACTCTAACACACTGTATGGTCTTTTAGAATTTTTAAAAATTTGGACCATCACCAAGTTAATCTCACCTTAATTTCATCTTGGCTTTTGCCAGGAATACGGCTGGCAGCAAACACTTCAGACTGCTGAGTGTCCTCCAGAGGAACATCACCCTCCAATAGGAGGGGTTCGCTGTACAACTTTGCTGCTGCCCAGAGCAGAGCAGCTGCCCTTGCAAGCTGAGAGCATCCCTTTGCTTTAGATGGGAGAAGAACAACCGGCAGGGCCGTTGAAGTAGGCAGGGGATCAGCACAAGACAACAAACCTTTCTTGAACTGCCGAGTCACCCAGTTCTCTTGGCCTGCTGCAAGGGCCTCTATTTTTTTTTGGGCCTCTTCAAGAGCATTCCTCTGCTTTTCCAGGGTGCTCTTGAACTCGGGGTAAAGATCTGGACTCAGAGTAAGCTGGAGAACACGGCTCACTTCTTGCAGTGTAGTGTCCAACTGTGGAAGTGGGTAGTCAACGAGTGTCATCCTGTAAAAATCGAGGGGCCTTGATAGGGGAACAAAAGAATTGATGACATTATTGGAGAAAATATCACAGCAAAAATAATTGTTACTACAAAGCAGCTATACGTACACTATATATTTTAATACAAGTTATTCAATTATTCAAGAAGTACACCTTAAAAAAGGCGGACTTATTTAGCATCATGAGAGATGCATTAGCTTAATGTCTTGTTCCCAAAAATACTCAGCTCTCACTTACAAGCTCTTCCTCGGATCTCTGATTCATGTGACAGTTCTTCTTTATACACACACGCACACCCACCTAACCCTAAACCTGACCTTAACCCAATTCACACTTTACTCCATACATAACCCCTTACCCTAATACGGCAATGCCCCTGATGGGGTCCAGGGCTCAGTCCTCACAAGGAGCAGATGGTCCTCACAATGTTATATTTTTCAAGAAAACAATGTATGAAATATAGGAACACACACACACTCACAGGCTGTATAACTCTATCCTTGTGGGGACTTTCCATTTACTTCCATTCATCTCCCATTCATTTCTATGTCTTAACCCTGACCCCTACCCTAACCATTACCAACATATACTTAACCCTAAACCCAACCCAAACTTAATTCTCACCTTAGTCCTAAACATGACCCCTGACCCTAAAACAACATTTTTCTTCATGGGGTATTAGGCATTAGGCCAGAGAATGAGAAGATGGTTGGAAAATGGGCCCCACAAGGTATGAAATACACACATCCTTGTTGGGAGGTTCCATTTACTTCCATTCATCTCCCATTCATTTCAATGGCCTAACATTGACCCTAACCATAACCATTACCAATACACACTTAACCCTAAACCCAACCTAAACTCATTTCACACCTTAGTCCTAAACTTAACCCCCTAGTCCTTGGTACGTATACCTATAAGTCCCCAAAATACAGCATGTTCCTGGAAAGCTGTCCCTACAAAACCTGCAAAAACATCGCCTCACACCCAAACGTTCTTGTCTTGCTATATGTAGTAAGGCCCTTGCATTGACTCCCAATGTCTTCTATTGATATTCAGTAATTTTAAACCCTTTCTATGCCCTAACACTGACAATAATCCTAGACCTAAGCATTACCAATGCATACCTCACCCTAACCTTAAACTAAACTCAGTTTAGACCTGAGCCCTAAATCTGACCTTTTGAAAAATAGCTCACGAGAATTAGGAAAATGTCCGAATAGACCTCACTTTGCTGGTAAAATAAGAAAAAAAAGTTCTCATGCAGAAGACCAAATAGGAAGACCCACACAGTCAATTTTTTTTTTTTTACAATGAAACTATATTAAATACACTATAACATACGTTTCCTTCACATGACCTCCAATGGCCAGTAAGTCTGTTAAGTCATTAATTCTTAAAAAAAGAAAACACAAGTCTCTTTGTGTGAGAAATTGGTGGAGATGAATGGAATGCATCCAGATTTCACATTTTTCTGATTGGTCATTGGTCAAGTGAGCAGCTCTCTCCGTAATGTCTGGTAACAAGGCCCGTCTGCTTTCACGTGAAAGCAGTTACGCCCTTTCAAAAAAAACTAAAGCTTGCTGGTCACCAAGGAAACCAGATGAAAATTGGATTTGACATGGTTTGTTCAAATCATCCACACAATGCTGGCAATCAGTGGTTTGTCCAGCTTTGACAGACAATCTGAAGGACATGGTTTAGAAACAACTTGTTTTGTGATTGCCAGGAACGTATATGGGTTAAATGAATTTACAAGGAAAAATGTGCAAAAAATACAAAATCAATTACAAAAAACCGCAAAAAACAACAGTTTTTTTTCATTATCAGGCCAGGAAAAATATAAAATTGTTTTATTCACACTAATCAAAAATGGATACATTTTCTTTAACTTGTGTAAATATAGTTTATTTCAAGTAAGAAATGTGCATCCCCAAAATTAAATTAGCTCACATGCAGCTTCAGCTAGCTGAGGTTAACTAGTTGGTTTCTTCAGGAAATCAGTGAGAAAGAAACACCACATCAGAACAATTGGTAACTTCCTTGTATGATCCATTTAAAAAAATACTTTATAAGTACAGCTAGATTTATGAACATTGGAGAATATAATTCTCGAACAAAATAATCTTACCTTTGTGAAGGAATTTGTCCAAGATGTGGCCGGCTGCTTGAGTGGGAGACCACTTACTGGGAGAAAAACTCGGCTGGACTGAAAAAACAGGGGATTTTTTTTCAAGTAATGAACAAGCTGTGACTCCAATTAAGAAACCCTCTCTCCACCTCCGCAGCCCATCGTTCTGAATAATCTTCGACAATCCCCTTTTCTTTTAAAAGATAACCTGGTAATCAATTTTAAATAAAAGTGAAATCTCCAGAGATTAAATGTTCTAAAACCGGGTCTCAGTGATAGTTTTAATTCTAACATAACTGTAAGGACTGCCTTTGCTGAAATTAAGCTGAGTGGTCCATTAATCTCAATAAGACCCTTCTAAATCAAATACTCTCACTAAAGTTACTAATAAGATACTAAACAGCATCAAAACGGCCAACCTATTAAACCTATGTTATAAAAAGTGAGTTTAGGATATATAGACCTACTATAGCTAAGATAGCCTCCTTTACGTGAGACTTTTACAATCTTAACAATTTTACAACTTTAACTGATATGTTTCCTTGCTAATTTGAGGAAACTGAGGAACTGTGAGGCAAAAGGCCCTTTGAAGCATATTAGGCTGCAGTTCTTCATGAACTATGTGAAATACTCTTACTGGCAGATTCTTTATTTTAAAGTCTGTTGCCCTTGTTAGATAACTAAAAGTTTGTCTTTTCGTTAACAAAAGAATATTCAGAATTAAGAATTAATAGCCTTTAAACATTATTAGCCTTTATCTGAGATAAAGCTAAGAGAGAAAAACGGAAGATCCGGAGATAGAACAGAAATGGTCAAATAGGTCTTCTCCCATCACTTCCTCATTACTTATAGGAGAAGTGATGGGATGCCAATAACTGTACCACTGGTGATTTTGTTTCAAAAGAGTATTTCTTAAGAATATTAAAACACTGAAACAAATTTAGACAAATACAAGGTTGGATCTTGCTACATTTTCAGTGTGAGGTTTGGCTTCTTCTATAAAACCTGATTATTATATTTTTTCCCCCACATGTTTAACTAGGTTGCCGTTGTATGTGCAGGAGTACAATATCAACTCTCTACCTGGGAACTTAGATTAACTAGTTAAGCAAGTATGTATATCGGTTTTAAAATATAATCCAGGAAACTGAAACAGAACTTTGTAGTAGATTCTTAATAGATTCTTTCATCCATAGTTTAAAGATGGTTGGATGAGCTTTACCTTAAAAGATAAAGAATTTGTATGCATTTCTGAGTTTTTATTTGAGTGAAATTTTCAAAAGTTGCTAACCAGAACATACTGCCAATATTTCTTTACTTTAAAAGTGCTTATCTGTTTTCAGATGTTCTCCTGAAGAAACATGTCCATTTAGCCTTGAATGTTGAGCTGTTCTGTTGTATTTAGTTAGTTTTTACACTAGAGCATTTGTTAATGTGCCTGCCTCAGATAGTAGTGGTCTTAAGTTAAATACCTTAGGTCTTTTTACAAAAATAAAGCAATTTCGCTTAAATCTGGGGTAAGTCTAGTTGAATGTAATCAGTTGCATAGATTAACCGTTTGTGAACAGAGGGAATTCTGTTTTCACCGAATGCATTTGATGCAGATTCAAATATGTAGTCCAGTGATAAGACAGTAAATCTGCTTTTAACTAGAAATATAACAAATAAAATAGGACTATATAATAAAATAAAATTGTGCAAATGATTTGTGCAAATGATTTTAACTCATTATTTGCCCTCATTCTCTGATTTATTTTAATCTGGTTTTATCTTTTCCTTTTCATCAAAATTACACAGTTTAAATACCTTTGCTTCATAAAACAATGAATTTGATCCCTTTGGCTTGCTTTTTATTTTTTTTCTCATTTAGAAACTGGATGGGAAATGTTTTAAAATGTTACTTTCTTGTCACTTTCTATTTCTCTAACTAGCAAATAAAGTCTATAATTTCTCCCCTTCCTTTCATTCTTTCTATCTAAAATGACATTTCCTCTTAATTCTGATGTTTACAGCAGCAAGGACTTCATTTGTGTTACTTTTAATAGTAAGATTTTAGTGATGAAGATATTTTTAAACTTCTATTTGACAAAAAAAAATAAAATAAAATAGAACCTACTTGTCTTCGTTTCTCTCAGCTGTCCAGTCAGTCTTGGGATCCCAAACAGGTCCCTTTATGAGAAGGATGCACTGCAAGTTCTGAAGATAAACCTTGTATGAATACATGTAACTCATTTATGTTATTTAAGTCGATCAGCTTACTCACCTTGTAGTGGTAGCCTTGCACAAAAAGGAGAGTAATGTGATGGAAAACTTGCGAGATTCTGTAAATTCTCACTGCTGTAAATATCATGTGAGTAAGATGTCTAAAGCAGAGGACATCGGCAGCAGATGTGTGTCAAATGGTTATATTTATACTGATTACCCACGTGTATAAACCATGATACTACAGCAAAAACTCAAACGCATATTATGTAAGGTGTCTGGGGCAAAAGCTGTGATGGTGTTCCTTTTTCCTAGAAATGAGGAAAAAGTGAAATTACTGGAATATTAAAGGTTACTTACAAGTGACATAATATCCTCACTAAGTAAAAAAGAAACGTTTTCTTCAGCTCATACTTTATGTTTTGATGAGATTGACACCCAGCCTATCATGTAAATTTGAACTAAATTTCGATAGCATCAGATGCGACAAATGAAGAAAATCTGCTTCTTACAGTTCTGCAGATCAGTTTGGCCTTAAGGGAAAGATTAACTGTATTGCTCTATAGTTTGCATTATACCTTTTTCGTATGCTCCCTTGCAAAATAATTTCATCAATAACTTCAACTTTTTCCCCATTTTTTAATGTTAGAACCACATTATAATTATTATACTTATGTATAATTTGATCATGTTTTTTCTTGTTTTTTTAAAACCAAAGTCTTAGTCTTTTTCCATGTATGCAGACATAATGTGTCTCTGTAAAGGCTCTGGGATGGTCTGAAGATTTACCTTAAATTCTGATTATTTATAGTGTCACTTAACAGCGCATGTTATCTCAGGGCAATTTACAGAGTCAATTCAACCAAATCATTTGGACAGATTGGTTAAAAGTTTTACATGTAGGGAAACCCAGTACTTTACATCAAGTTATTGACTTAACAGAATTTACAGCTGCAGGTCTAGCAGATAGATGGGACTAAATAATGAAGAACAGGGGCAACTGTATTATCAATTCTATGAAGTTGCTGTCAACAGTATCCCCAGCTTGTGCCTTCCTCCATCACAGTGTCATTGATACCAGAGTGCAAGGCCAGATGTACCTACTATGATAGGTTAAAAAGCAGGAAGAAAAAAAAGTTTAACATCAGAATTAAAAAAAAGCAACAATTTAGATGTAAAAGAGGACAGTACTGCTTAATGTCATCTGCATATACAGTGAGGAAAACACATATTTGAAAACCCTGCTATTTTGCAAGTTCTCCCACTTAGAATTCATGGAGGGGTCTGAAATTGTCATTTTAGGTGTATGTCCACTGTGAGAGACATAATCTAAAAAAAGTCTAGAAATCACAATGTATGATTTTTAAAAACTATTTCTTTGTATGATACAGCTGCAAATAAGTATTTGAACACCCATCTACTAGAATTCTGACCCTCAAACACCTATTACTCTGCCTTCAAAATTTCCATCTCCACTACTTTATTATCCTAAATTATATGCACCTGTTTGAGGTTGTTAGCTGCATAACCCCATACAATAAATAAGAATCCACCTACTAACATGGCCAAGACCAAAGAGCTGTCCAAAGACACTAGAGACAGAACTGTAGAGCTCTACAAGGCTGGAAAGGTCTATAGGGAAAATGGCAAGCAGCTTGGTGAAAAAAAGTTCCACTGTTGGAGCAATCATTAGAAAATGGATAAAGCTAAACATGACTGTCAGTCTCCCTCAGACTGGGGCTCCATGCAGCATCTCACCTCATGGGGTCTCAATGATCCTAAGTAAGGTGATAAATCAGCCCAGAACTACACAGGAGGAGCTGGTCAATGACCTGAAAAGAGATGGCACATGTCAAGGCCCGTCTTAAGTTTCTCAACGACCATTTGGATGATCCAGAGGAGTCAGGGGAGAAAGTCATGGTGTAATTCCACTAAACGTGTTTGAAGGCAGAAGAATGATCAGCACCATCTCAAGAACACCATCAATACTGTGAGGCATGGGGGTGGTAGCATCATGCTTTGGGGTGTTTTTCTGCAAACGGGACCTGGCAAACGACCTTCTTCTTTCAGTTAGAGTATTGAAGATGGTCGAGGTTAGGTCTTCCAGTATGACAATGATCTGAAGCACACAGCCAGGATAACCAATGAGTGGCTCTGGAAGAAGCATAACAAGTTTCTGGCATGGCTTAGACAGTCTCCAGACCTAAACCCAATAGAGAATCTTTGGAAGGAGCTCAAACTCTGTGTTTCTCAGTAACAGCCCAGAAACCTGACTGATCTAGAGAAGACCTGTCTGGCGGAGTGGGCCAAAATCACTCCTGCTGAAAAACTACAGGAAACGTTTGACCTCTGTAATTGTAACAAATATTAACATTGATTTTTCTGGTGTTCATTCGAAGCTGTATTAGACAAATAAATAGTTAAAAAATCATACATTATGATTGCTGGATTTTTTTTTTTTTAGATTGTCTCTAACAGTTGACATGCGCATATGATGACCCCCACCATGATTTCTAAGTGGGTAAACTAGTAGAATAGAAAATACTTATTTTCCTCACTTTAGGTGATAGGATACATCGTAAAGTAAAATTAAAGTAAACTACTTAGACATGTCAGTGATTCGTCCAGGTTTATGAGTCTATTAAAAAAAGAAAGGAGCCCAAAACCCACAAACATTTTTAGGCTGAACTTGAGCTACAAATTAAGGAAAGTAATTGTGTTGATTCAGTCTCTCCTAGTTTAAAATTTAGTAAGCCTCTTTTTACAAACAGTCAAGACACCAAATCTTAATAACTTTCCACCTTTATTGTTTTTGTGGCTTTTTGGATTTAGTCTAGATTAGTAAAGTCTAGAGTGAGATACCAGCATTATTTCAGGAATTTCCTCATTAGTGCAGGAGACAATCATAACAAGATAAGAGCGCTCTCTCATTATGAGTGAATAATGAGGAGCACACGGGCTGCTTTAAAAGGTATTGTTGCCTAAAATCTGTCTTTTGTCCACAGTGGTGAATCAGATTGAATCAGAGTCTATGCTTTAATTTTAGAAAATGTAACAATGCTAATTTATCATTCTCTGTGTTTTTATTCATAATAGATTAACTATGTGTTTGTCCTAAACTGGAACCGCAATTAACAATAAACAGTTACAACATATATAAAGAACTGAGAAGTAATCATCCTTATTCTACCTACAGATTAGCAATACATGTTTTAGTGCAGAAAGTGATAAAATTTAATCTATTTATCTATAGATTAAATAATTTTAAGCAAGACTAAAAGAAAAAAAAATCGAGTAGGCTAGAGCTT
The DNA here is from genome assembly GCF_000732505.1 of Cyprinodon variegatus. NCBI lineage: Eukaryota > Metazoa > Chordata > Actinopteri > Cyprinodontiformes > Cyprinodontidae > Cyprinodon > Cyprinodon variegatus. The sequence goes on along the minus strand of NW_015150628.1, from coordinate 520,920 downwards.
AATATGCTTTAATTCTTCTTTAAGTCTTTAATTCGTTTTTTTTTTTACTCTTCCCTGCTCAAAAATGAGCACAACTGAGTAAAACTGAAACACAAAAAAGGGAAGTGAAGAGACAGAAGTTCATGTGATGCTGATTGTATTTAAAATTAGCAGGAGGTTGCCATGAATCACTGGATGATCGTACAGCAAATGAACTTTTGTGGGAATTCAAGTCACACAGAAACCACTCAGTCGCTTTCTAATCCTAGTTCTCTTTCTTAACATTTGACATATGTGTAAATTTACAAAATATATATATATATATATAAATTATCTGTTGCTGGTTTCTCTTCCTGTCTGGCTGTTATGATTCCAGAAACTAGCTCTCTTGCGGGATGCTCTTGCAGTCCACTAACGGAAAGAGCATCCTGTGTGGCCAGTAGTGTCAAAAGTACACCCATTTGTTGCTTAAGTAGAAGTATAGATACTGCGGTTTAAAAACACTCTGGTAAAAGTTGAAGTATCAACTTGACCTCTTTACTCAAGTAAAAGTGAAAACGTATTTGCTCCAAAAACTACTTAAAGTATAAAAGTATAAAGTAACCTTTAAAAACACAGCCAGATGCCACTATATGAACTGAAAGCTCAATTTTTCAACTATTTTGCAAAATTCTTTGAGATAGGGCCATGGATGAGGGAGATCTTGTTTGTCTCTGACTCCCTCTCCCGATACGCTTTCGCCCGTGTCCGACCTTTCAGACATTTCAACATCTTTTACTGAATCCTACATTCTAGCATGGTATAGACAATTCACGTTTGCAGTTTGAAGAACACCTGCTTGCTTCTGATAATTTCCTTTGGCCAACCAATTAGTGTTTGTGTTATATGACTCATCCAATTACACTAGTTTTCACTAGATGTGGATGGCGCCAATGATCTGAATGATGAATGTAAGGAATAGAAAGTACAGACACTTGTGTGAAAATGTAATGAGTAGAAGTCAGAAGTAGGAAGAAAAATAAGTAATGGAGTAAAGTATAGATACCTAAAAAGTGTAAAGTTTTGCCTCATGCTGACCAAATTTGGAACTTTTTAAATAAAATGTAAGGTTTTCTTTTTATTCATCCAAAACAGCCAAGAAGAAGAAAAAAAAGCAGCAATTTTAACCCACACTGTTTTCATACAATATTATAAAATGATCATTCATATATTTTCCTTATATTCTCTGTTGTTATGTATACAGGACTGACACACTAAAAGGATTTATTTTTATAAATGTGTGCCTTGTGGTTATTGACTTCCTCTTTTTTAAGAGATTAAAAAATATCTCAAATTTACCAGATTATATTTTTATGCTTTTATCAGAAAGAAAAGTGTCCCTTCTTTTGTTCATCCCATAATTGTCCCACAATGGGGAAATTCACTCTCTGCATTTTGACCCATCCCCTTGGAGAGCAGGTGGCTGCCTTTGTGTGGTCCCCAGGGAGCAGTGTGGGGTTTAGGGTTTTGCTCAGGAACCCAGAGTGGAGGGGATCAAATCAGGTACTTGCAACCTTCTCAGAGCAGAAGCACACTGCTCTAACCACTAGGCAAAAACTTCTTTTAACTTAATATCTTTTTAATGTATATAAAACAAGTAATTGTCTTATTAATGTACCCAATGTACTAGTAAAACTTACAATTACTAACCTGTTTCAAATAAAACTAAAAATGAAATAACACTATACCTCTTGATATATTAAATTAAACACTCTGATAAGGAAGTGATGTGGCACAAGGAGGAACTTCAATGCTCAGAACATCAAAATTGATATTTTTATTCTGCAGCTATTAGATAAATCCCTATCCTTCGAGATTATGTTTAAATATTAAATAATGACAAATGCCAAGAGGTCTGAGGATTATGAAACAGAGGAATAGTGGTCATGTGGTGACTGAGATTCTGTGATCTCAGTCACCACATGATCTGAAGGCTCCAGATGGCTCCCTCTTTTCTTTCCGAATTCTATGGTACAAATTATATTAAAGTTTTCCAAAGAGGGAAGAATTGATCTTCTTGTGAATATATAGGCAGTCACCAGTGATTAATAAGAAAATGTGGGACTACAAGAGCAGAGAGAGGAATGGACACAGGAAGCCGTTAAGGTGGTGGCATGTATGCTGAAGGAGCAGCATGAATGACCAACAAGGATATTTTGAGTTCTCTGTTTATTTATATCAAACAAATTCACAGCACATGTTATCTCAAGGAACCTAGATGTGGAATCAAGAAGTCATCTTTATTCCATGTATCTGTTCTGCTCAGCCACTCAACTAGGTGAGTCCAATCTGCAGAATTTAACTCACTGGGCAGATTGGACTCACCTGGTTCAGTGGCTGGGAAACACGGCATAGAGATGACTTGTTGATTAGGTTGGACCCATTCAACATGGACACGCTTAATGTCACATACGCCAAACAGAGGGGGAACTTCTGCCCAAATTACAGTAAATTCAGGAAGATAAGCTAAAGGCTTATAGATGCATCGGCGCTGAACTACTGAGGTGTCAGTCTGCTCATCAAACCATGTTTTGATCCTAAAGGGTCAAATAAAAAAGGCCATCACAGAGACATTTTTAAGTAAAAATTTACATAATGTCTCTTTAAGGGCCTGAACTCTTATTTTACCAGTTTAAAGCATCTAATTATTTTAATTGTTTATGTTATGTGATCAATAATTGTGCAGAATAACTGCCTGAAAAAATGTTTTTTTAGTGTCTAGCCATTGAAAATGGGTATGTGGACTTTTGACACTTACTCTGAATTAACTGTTTTATTTTGTTTTACTGAGTCAACTACAAACCAGTGGAATCGTGACTTTTTGATGACAGTGTGTATGGATGAACTATGAGCACATGCTCTGCTCCTCAGGGATTCTTACGGTATATAGCTCCAGAGTGGGCGGGTACGGCCCTCACATTCTGTCTTGCTTTAGGATAGGTGTAGATCTGAGCCAGGGCTGGATAGAGGTGGGAGGTGTCTGATTCTACATCTGGAGGCTAACCGGGGAGTTCGAACACTGGGCAGAGAGTAAATACTTACCTATGTAAGGAGAACAAATGATTTATGATTTAACAAATATTTTAGGCATAAATTCAAACAGCTTTTTTAAAAAAGCCTCTATATAGCATGTTTTTTTTAATGTGTTTTGTATTCAATATAATATTATAAAACATATTATCTTTAAAAAACTTGAATCAACAATAATCAATGTAGACTTTTTTTTTTTTTATGATAAAACAAACAAAACCAAAACATGAAAAACGACTTCTGTAACAGGATATAGCATCATAATATGGTATGGGTCAATGATGTTGGCAGTCTCTGCCTATTTCTGCCTATTTCTGTTTGCTGCAGGAAAATCCTACTTTTTCATAAAACAGAGTCATTGTCCATGTGGTATAAATTCTCTAATTGGCTGTAAGTGCAAAGACCATAGGTAGTATATAAATCAAGATATAATTATGTATACATCACAAATACTTTTGTGAATCTTGTGAATATGTAAATTTTATGTGCTATTTGAATAATTATGAGCATGTGTGGAGCTTGTCCTGTGCATATGTGAGAAGATGGTGTTTGGGAGACAAGCACAGGTATTTGGACACAGAATACTTCCATTTCAAGGTCAAATGGGGAATTTATTTTTTGCTCTGTCTTATTTTTTCACCTATAGGATTCATTAATGTAGAAAAATGAAATGTGTAATGATTCCTTTTATTCTTGTGGCTGTTCCTTCTTCCTTTCTTGAAGTAACTAACAACAAGCCATCAAGCTACCATGACTTTATTACCGTTGGTAATGATTTTAATATAGCATTCTGCTAAATGCACTAGTGACAGATGGTAGAAGAAAAAAGATAATGTGTTGTGTAAGCAGGCCCAGCTCAGCTGCACCTGCAGACTTTGTGCACCCCCACAAGCACAGAGGAATTGTGTCTTTTTTTTTTTTTACAGACTACATGGTGGCTCTCTGATTAGATATAGCCTTTAGTTTTTATTTCTAACTTTACATGTCTTAAAAACTTTAGAGTCTCTCTTTTTTTTCAACAAATCAAGCTAAGCTTAGTCCCCCTTTGAAATCATTTATGTTTTGCTCCTATACAACCACATCCTTTGTTGTGTTTCATCTGGATTTTATTTGGCATAGCATAATCTTTAAATGTGTAAACAAATATATAGGGTTTCTGTATTTTCTTACCAAATAAAAACATGCAATGCCCTTTCTTTTCCTGCAGTTGCAGCAACAAATCATTTAGGTCATCATGTCACCACCAGCTTTGCACATCTATTAAAATTTCTATTCCCTCTTGTTTGGAAAGTAAAGTTGAGTCAGACTGGAAGGAGATCTGACAACAGCAATTGTCTTGCACAAAGATTCTTAAGTTTCTGCCTTTTGTTCATTGATTTTAGTTCTGACTCATTACGACCTTGTCTGCTCTTACAGAAAATGACTCAGATGAATTCTAATCATTTTATTATTAAGTAGTTTTATTCTTTTTTCACGAATAGAACCTGAAATGTCAAGATTAATGACTCAATTTTAGAATCCAAATGAATCAGGGTTATGAAAGCTCACCGGTTCTGTTCACCCTTTACACAAACAACTGCACCAGTAGTCTTCCAGGCAACCACACTTATTTTTGAAAGCAATCTTACTCTCAGCCTTCAGGATGAAAACTATTATAAGTCTTAATCACATTTTAGTTATTACGATGTGTGATAGTTTAAGTCGAATTTAGTTGATGAAAAAAAGAA